>NC_049990.1:6023658-6095761 GCF_000003815.2 Branchiostoma floridae
AAAGAATTGTAGTAGCGTTCTAAAGAATTGCAGCAATGAGTTCAAGAAAATTGCAGCAATGCACCAAAGAATCGTACAGACATGGTGGATATGATTTCAATCAAAACTTTACTACGAGCCGGATTTGAATTTGATAAATAAATACAGGCAAATATTTGGTAATACCTACTTTGTAACCTATCGATATACCACGGAATAAAAGGTCTAGAATGTTAAGTTATCATCGAGGGAATTTTACATATAAGTCCTAAAACAAGCAAGCAAAGAAGCCAAGAAACTACAAAACGAAAGTAGAAGGAGACATAGTTACCTTGCTAGATAAAAGTTTGTGGTTGTCCTCATGCCCCGGTCCAGAACGATGACCAGAACAGTCAGAATGTTTCCGGTAACTCCCACCACAAACAGCAGCCCGCATAATACCGTCACGGGGACCAGGATGCTGTCCGAAAACAACTGCGCGGGAGCATCAGCGGAAAGGGACGCCGCCGCCGCCGGTACCTCAGTCCGGACCTCCCGAAGGTGTAGACTTTCATTGTACCGTTCGAGGAGCGGCAACAGGATCTGCAGCAAGCTCAGCGTGTCATTGGAGTAGAACATCGTCGCTCGCTGTTGCTTGCCTTTCTTTTCACATCTCAGTGGAGTGTTGTTGTTGTTGTTTTACAATTCTTTTTAAGAATTTGAAGAAACAAGACGTTATCTCAAAACTTGTACCCCATATATCCGGCTATATGTCCAACTGTTATTGGTACGTTCTTCAGCAGTAAAAACATCTCCTACGAAGAGACCTGATCATCAGTGCGATCATATCGCTGTTGAAGTCCACAGCGCTGAAGACAGAATGTTTTTCTCTCACTCTGACGTCACTCGAGGAAACGCCTGAAGCTCGGCGATAATAAAATTCTCCTCGTGCTAGGTCACGTGATGGAAAATATAAACATATTCCACTCGACACCCTAGACCAATGGGAATGTGATGACGTAGGTGCGTTGACGTTCACACGTAGGCAGAGTTTCTGTTTCAAATTCGGGTTTCCTCTTGCAGATTCTGATAAAAATATATCCGCAGCATCTGTGCAACGTCAACGTTTTGAGCTCCTTTCTGGATATGCTGGAAGTGCCCTAGAACACAGAGGAATCGCAATGAAATCAATAGGCACATAGCGAAAGCTCCCAGGAGGCTGTAGACGTATTTTTTGCGTTAGATATCACTGCCCATTTGGACAGATAACGTTGTTGACACACATAATCACGAAGTGTAACCACATCCATTGGACAGGCGCAAGGCCAAGACCTTACCCCATCTGTACTGTACATGTATCAAAGCTGATAATGTTGACAGTAATATTCTTATAAAAGATCTATTTGATAGACCAACATACTGTGTGTCTATATCAATGCCGAAAACAATAGCAATGACCCCAAGGCTTCACCCCATTCCACTGATGCGACGACTGTTCAGCCATCAAAATTTACCATATTTATTGATAATGATGTGTCTTTAGTAAGATTTGCGAGTCTTGCTGTTTTTCAAGTCATACTATACTTTTACATCTCGGATATGTTCAATTTACAACGTCATAGGTCGTACAAATCTATTTACGGTGGAAAGTAGGCCTTATACATTGATGCCAATTTTAATCACACTCTTAGTATTGCCTACCTTCATAGATCCGGCTTAACACCTTCGTGAAACGTTCGTGATAAACTATTGTGTACAAATTCAATAGTAACCACAATGAAAGCCTTTCGTCAGGCAAATACAATTTCCACGCATGATGCAACAATTTGTTGATGGCTCTAACCGACCTTTCTGTAGGGAATAACCATTGACGTCTATTTGTGGGGAAATTCAAAGAGATATTCTTTAGGCTTTTACATCAGGGTCAGAGTATCTGAACACTTTGTAAGATTCTTTATCCTTGAGATTAGAAGTTAGAAAGGAGCGAGGGCATGTGGGACTGTCTTTAAGAGCATCTGACGTGTTTTTCCCGGTTGACTGGTAACACGCCATACGGCGTAACTGGTCTGTGATAGACTTTGTAAAGTTGGTAAGTTTAAGCTGCACAAGGAGTAATCACTAACTGTATTCTTCTCAAGAATTTCAATTGGCCTGGAGTGAAATTATAAATAAACTTCATTGCACAGCTGTAAATGGTCTAACATATGGTTAGTCCTGGCAACAAGCATTTTCCCATTCTTAGACACTAGTTAAGTCTAAACATGACATAAAATTATATCTAGCTACAATTCTACATTTCTAGTAGATTCTACAAACATTTTCTATCGACTAAGCGATTCTTAACAAATTATGCAGTAGCGTGCACAGTAAGCTTTATAATCCGGGATTCAAACCCGCGACCTTGTGGTCTTAAATCACCATTGTTATCATAAGAGCACGGCACGTTATACATAAGCTCATCAGAAACGGCTGTGTATAAGGAAAAATATGCTGTCGCTGCAAGAAGCAACAGTAATACCCACAGGGTCTTGTGACGTCATGTGCACCAGTATGTGTTTTTCTAGCTTAGTAGCATTAAGAGCACACAGTACGTCAAGCGGTCTGGGAATAGTTTGCTGAAGTAATCATCAACTACATCTGTACAGCAGTTCTTGGTATAATAGCATTAGCTTGATTTGTCAATGTAACAATTGACATTTTTCTTCAAGTGACTATTTTTGTTATAGAATACAGCTAATAACTTGAATGAAAAATGAATTGATGT
The DNA here is from genome assembly GCF_000003815.2 of Branchiostoma floridae. NCBI lineage: Eukaryota > Metazoa > Chordata > Leptocardii > Amphioxiformes > Branchiostomatidae > Branchiostoma > Branchiostoma floridae. The sequence goes on from NC_049990.1 coordinate 6,026,381, forward strand.
CTTTGTATTGCAGTTTTTGTCCCGTATGGACCGAATGTCTCAATCGGTTAAAGGACCCGGAAGAGAATTCTTGCAACATTAAGTACATCTTTTTATAAGATCTTTGAAAATGTTCCAAATCCTCTTAAAACTAATTATTCTAGAAGAAATCTAAGAGGCTCACTACAAAGATGCACTAGATTTAGATGCACTAAGAACACGACGCTGGCACTGAACCAGATCTTAACATCTGCTTGGATGTTCTGTATGCATCGTCTCATAATATAGTGAAAAAGAAATATATGACTCTATGCATATTCTGAATATGCAGTTCATGTCTATGGAAGAACCAATTTCAGAGACGGAAGTAAGTGTGGCGTTTCTAATGACTTGTTGACGGACAGGGCTTTTAACAGACACGGTGTCTTAAGCAAGCAGATGCTACCCTGCATTACAATCATTCTCTCGTCATATCATAGACTTAATCTTCAGTTTTCCGACTTTCCATGTCACGAACTAATTACTTAACTCAGGTTTAAATGAGCTTCGACTAGGGACGTTCGTGGGATAGAACATAAACTGAGGTCACGCTTCTGAGAAAAGCTACACCTCGAGCACGCTAAAAACTTTGAATAAGTTGGGATCCATCCCGATGTGAGTGATTCAAATAAATATGCCCGGATCAGTAGCGTGTACTCTTCAGTGCAGACTTAGCGTGTTACGCCATGACGTTGTTTTTACCGGGAATGCAAAGAGAAACAAACAATATCATCAATGTAAACATATACAAACAAACATATTTAGACTAACCTGCCAGTATGTTTCGGTGGAGGTGAAGGACATAGGCGCTTTGAGAAGCAGTGTCCAGGGAAGCAGGTCGCCGTGATAAAGCGTTATAACACCCCTGTCACATTATACGCGATCTTCGGGCGTGTCGATGAAAGAGCGGCCATATTTAAGATCAGAGGGTTGCGTGTATTTTTCACCTGAAAACCGTCCCTGTCACATGTAAGCCAATACTTGTACCTTGTTAAATTGTTGTGCAATAAAGTTGTTATTATAAGCGAGGCTCGCGCAATATGACAGGGGAATAACAGAATGCTGGACGCATGTTCCCATTACACACCCGCACACGGAGGCGCGGGTGAAAGAAACAAATGAAGATACGCCCTCGGGCGTGTGTAATGATCAAAGAAACATGCTGCTCAAAAGAAAGAGAACATATCGAGCTTAATGGGCAGATGTTACTGTGGTCGCAGGTGGATTTTCTGTCAGCTAATATCGCATTAAAGGGCCGTTGCACCACGAACGACCTTCGGTCAAACTTGTTGGTGGCCAGAAGGTCGTCAGATTTTAGAATTGCCAGAGAATTGACGTATCATTTCAGCTTTTTTCTTTCAAGACTTTGACTATCATGCAATGTTTTTTGAAACTATGTTCATGAATGTTTGGTAATAATTCAAACCACGTGGTGCGTGGAACAGTATTAAGTACACGTCACAGTTATCAACAACACTATCTTAGCCATTACTACTCGGCCTGACATGCCTATGAACACTAAACCAGCAATACTTTCTTCCTGAAGTCAGGGAATCAAAACGTCACGGTTTGGATTCCTGACAGTCCTGTCTAGACTTCGTATCTTTGGGACAGGCACTTTAAACGATACTACCCAGCTTTAAATATAGATACCTGACTTACGTTGGGGACTCCGAGGGAGAGGCGACAGAAGGAGAGGGATAGGCTCCCCATTCAAATACTGTAAATGCATTTAAGTTCGCGGGGATTTAATTTCGCGGTAGCAGGAAAAAGGACATTTCGCGGTGGTTTTAAGTTCGCGGTAGCACCATACACTAAAGTCTCTTACTGCCATGAAAATGTTCGCGGTGCTTTATAATTCGCGGTGAAGCGGCCACCGCGAAAACCGCGAACATTAATCCACCGCGAAATTTTCTGCATTTACAGTACCATGTCCGATACACAGCCCTGAAAACAACGTTAACCATTGACCCTTTGGCTTCAAAAAGGCTTTGGGTCCTTAATCTTTATTTGAACCGTAATCTGGTGGAGGATTGTGCTCTGAAAGCACCAGTCATAACATCTGACGCACGGGCATTATATTACTTCATAACAGCCTTTACATGAAGCGACGCAGACATCGACTAATGAGGACTCTATCGATCACATAAGTCCATCTGGCAAGTTAATCAGATGTCTCTTTGGACTATCGTTGGAACGAGCACCGTTACGTGAACCAGAATAGACACAATTTCATCAAATGTCACCGTCGAGATACAACGTAAAGATCAATTGTGTTATCTTCATTTTTGTTTAATTTGGTTGGATGAAATCAGGCCCTGATTTCAAGGTCGATTAAGCTATCTAAAAGGACATCGCATGGTATCGAGACATCTACTGTCAAAACGTATACAATACTGGTAGCAGAAAAAATAGGAATGGGACATCTCTATTAACTGTAAAATTAAGAAACGAACGCCGTAAGTGTTTGGGGAAGGTAAAAAGACTTTGTAAATGTGAATGGTCCAATATTCTCAATGGATTTGTCTCCAACCATCTCTCTGTTGCTCTGGCTCAATTTGAAAATAGACATTTTCGATACGTTTGGGAAATTAATATTCTAACCGACATGAATTGGATTTGACCAAAAGCCGACTGAAAACCATCGGGGTTTAAGAGTCTTTCGTCAGACCTGGCCATGCAGCTTTAACATATTAACTCCTGGTTACCCATTTTCCTTACGTCTAAAACATATTAAGTGCAGTCATTTTTTCCGGCCCAACAATATGAAACGTTAAGTATTGAATATTGGTTCCACAACAATGAGTTACCATTTATAATTCAAGACGTTTTGGTTCTGGTCCGTCGACTCTCATGAATTGAGACGGGGGAGCGCCACAAACTAAAGTTTTTAAAGACCTGCCCTCGGGTTTTCGACTTTCTGTCTGTCTCACTACAATGGAACATCTATCTTGTAGTCATCTCACACAAGATGTATCCCAAAGTATCCGCCCAGATAACTCTGTCCTTTTTCTGTCCTTGTGTAACAGACACGTTCTCCGCTAAAAGGTACATATCCAACTCTTTTACCTGGGCTAGACATAGTGCACACACAACCTAAGCAGTGCTATTCTTTTTTGTCACAATGAGTTTCTGTCTACATGGACTTCTTCGTCTCCCTGTTTTCTTCATTGAACCAGCAGACGAAAGGCGCCCTTTTGCACATCTGTTGGGTGGCCTTTTGTACGACACGGTTTTATCTTCACTTTTCTATAGGTACAGCCCATCTTACATCCGCCGAGCCGACGGTAGCAAATGTGTTTTCGAGAGCAAGACGACGTGTCGAAATTCCCATGAGAGAAGCAAGGAGGCCCTAACAGGAGCATGGCTTGCCTTGGGGTGAAGAAATGTGTTTGTGAGATAGAATGGTAAACCTTAAAAGGGTCTGCTCTGCCTTTGGCAACAGGATGTCGAGCCTGGTTTATTTCAAGTAAGAAAAGTAACAAGTTTTAAATGTACGGAAGCAGAAAGGCATGACTGAAAGCACATACGCCTTTAACTGCAAGCGTAACAACAAAACAACACAAAGCCAAGAAAGTTTTAGACCATGACAACAAAACATTTGTAATCTTTAAATAGCGGTTTGTTTGAGATCGGAAAGATCGGAGATTTGAAATCAAAGTACCGAAATATTGGTACAATGTACTCTCTGACCGTTGAGCTCTGGCCGTTTTTAAGAAAGTCCTTAAAAGCTACATGTATCCAGATTTAGACCTATGTCAACCTCTCCAGACTCGGGTCTACTTCCAAACAACATACTACTGATGACCTATGACCCACTTATAGTTATGTACCTGGGAGTCAGACCTGGCCTAGCCCAAATAGCACTCCATTAGGCCTAGGAACATTGATATTGTGCACACAGTGTTCTGTCATGTTTATTTTTTTTTAGTTTTCAGAAATGTGGAAGTCATTAATGTATTCTATTTCGTTATACAGAAAGTAGATCCCCTCACTTAAGATATATGAGTAGCATTGAAAATTGTTATTACCTTCGCCAAGAAGGTTATATTTTGGGTAGCGTTTGTGTGTATGTGTGTTTGTAGAAGACCACCATAACTCAAGAATGCCTGCATAGATTGTTTTGATATTTGATGTGTGGGTAGATCTTGATGAGACCTGAAAACGATTAGATTTTGGGCCTCCTAGCGGCTTGTTATAGTACTGCAGCAGAACTTCTGAGTAGGATATCTCGAGTTCTGGACATGCTGCGGCTATGATTTTTGAGTGGTAGACAAATCTTGATGCCGAGAGTGAGTGGTATAGGTTTGGGGCCCCTAGCGGCTTGTTTTAGAACTGCAGGGCAGGTTCAGTGTCAGACTTTGAAAGGGAATAACTCAAGAAGGGGTTAACGGATTGTTGTGATTTTTGGTATGTTATTCCTCATGCGTTTTGACAAGCCGGCTAAACTCACACAGTCGCACATTTTCACCATTACCGAGAATTAGGAAAAAGCCAATTTCTATGCTAAACTAGATCTACGATACTTTTACACGTCTGTTTTGTCTTTGTTGTCACCTGTACCTGCTCGGTTGGGCAAAAATGTACAATCAAGGTCTTCATTCAATTGCAGTAGTTACAACATTCTTGGACAATCAGCACGATAAATTACGTTACAGTCTCACTCAGTTATTAGCATGTCTTGCATTTTCTCCAGAGATTGCTGCGTTAAGCTCTCACAGTCCGCGCCAGAATTATGTTTATTGTCAAATACATAATAATCCTACAAGAGAGACGCAGCAGTGACAGTGATTTATCTGGTAAAACACGCACCTCCGCGATATCTACGATATATGGATGACATCTACGCGCGCATCAATTTTCGGCCGTTTCCAAAAATGATTTAAAAAAAGTTTTAAACCATACTGTAAATCGTACAAAGCAGCTTCAAAATAAGCAAATACATGTCGTGGATTGCAATAGTAAATATCGGAAAACGTATACTAATATCATAGAGCATTACAAGGTCAAGGAAGATGTGAAAGGGAAAAAATGAAGAATCTATTGATTGGTATACAGTAGAAGCCGCTTAATTGCACGGCTGATGCATGATTTGCCAGTAAACTTTGTACAATTACCCGGCTGGTGCAATAATGCAAAGTTATCTAGACCGCACCGGTTTGGGGATTCCGTGCAGTTAACAGAAGTGTGCAATTAACTGGTTTTTACTCTACTATATTCTGTTTTTTCAACCTTCCTGACCAGTTAGATGTCATAATGAAGGCAACTTTTTTGTCAAACTTTTTTTCTTCGCACGCTCGCATCGGTTTTTGGATTCCTAGAGGATGTCATCTATATGGAAAAACAAGCCGACCATTGCCTGTAGAGGCATCTTCTACGATATTCCAACGGCATTGTCTGCTGACAGCTAAAAGATTACGGGACTTTGCGTAAAAAGGAGCAGAACAGGCCACCTGCCTACATGTACACAGTGCACACATATCGACTTTATAAAGTAGAATCGTGGGATTGGTGAAAGGTGCCTATGAGACAGAGTGCTCGACTTGCCGCATGATTCGGAAGGTCTGGGGTTCAAACCCCGACCGGGTACGCACTGTTTTGTTTTCTGCTCAACACATGAGAAAGAGTACAGAAGTTTAACACACATCGCTGCCAGTGAACTAGCACCAATGCATGTGAGGCCCAAGAATTAGAGAGATGGAGATGGGCACCACTCCTGTGCACCGAAACGTGTGGTAGGATTTTAACTAATAGTACATAATGCCAGAGGAATCAAATATGTTGCTTACGGTTCTACTAACGTTTCAATTATCCTGTGAGTCTCACATGCGAGGGCGTTCGTTCTCGAAGGAACAGCCGATAAGGCGTTTTGAAAAGGTCGACTTCTTCCCAACTCGCATTCTGTCGTGTCTCATAAATGTTACCGAGTCCTCTTCCAAGCCCTGTTATCTTATAACGGAAATAAGACGTCGCCATCATGAGCCGAGTGGCTTTGTGGTACGTGCTAGCCACGGACCCCTGTCGTGTCTTGAGACGTGCGGTGTATTATTGGGGAGGGCGACATGATTTCCCTCGAGTATGGATAGGATTAAGTGGATAAGTCATTACTTTCGCTCTTCATCTTCGCAGAGTATGCCAGAGAAGTCAGGGATGAGACCAGTAGACCACTAGGCGAGGAGCTAATATCTTATATGTCTTCTAAGATTTTAAATAGAAGTTTGAACTTCTGACGTTCCCGTTTACATGCTTTCTATTAACGTTATATACAAATGAATCTAGTTTCGTCCAGGGGCACCATTAATAGTCGATAGTGTTTCATGGGACACTAATGGTTCAATACTGTTACATGTAGCATTTACAAGTGAACAATCGGATAAACAGAACATCTAGGGCTATGTTATCACTATACATTATCTATTGTTAACATGCCTCTTCCTTCTTCAAAACCGGTGTATATTAACTCACATAGTTTTTTGTTGTATACAATGTTGTTGGTGGCTACCATTATACATACAAACAGTTCGTCTTTGATTAACTGTTTACATCGTGTATATAGAGCAGTGGTAAAAGAATTACGTATAACGAACGCTAGTATGAAATGGACTTACTTTTATAGTTGTATACGGTTAGATTGTAAAGTAAAAGCAATACAGGAAAGCTTACCTTCTTCCAACTGTTTCCGATGGCAATGGAGGCTTCAAAAGGCGACTGACGTCGGGCCCAACAGCGCTTTACACACAACTTCGTACCCCACGCAGTATTTTCAACAAATGTAACGAGAGGATATCAACATAGTACCCGCTGTTTGCTATTCCCAAAAGCCATGCATGTACAATGAGTATGACATACGTGCACACAGAAAAGTCAAGCGGCGTTCAGGTATCCAATCTATAGCAATATTCTTGCTGTACTCGAGGTCTTCATCATCACAAAACAACATTACTCCAATTACCCAAGCTAATGGAATTTCCCACTGACTCGTGTTCCGGACGTCCATGTAACATAATAGCCTAATATGGCCAAAGTAGGTTGGAACCAGAATCTGGATTTCCAACAGCTTTGCAAAATATCGAATATCTCACACCCTTTATTACCCATAACAAAAGAGCAAGCAAAATATAAACCCTTTATGAATAATTTGTGTGAGGTAAATCTTCTTTTCTTGTAACGTGAGGAAAAACCGAAAGCCTGGAAGTGGAAGGTTCGTCTTTTTACATCCTTCAATTACCACCGACATATCACATTTCCTTTAAATGGAAAATAGATGTTCCATTTCGTAGTTAGAAGGGATTCTAAGTAGACTGATTAGTTTTAAGCTAACAAAGACAGAAAGGTAGACGCCATCTTGTCTGTAACCAATGGAAAACGACCAGTAGGTCACGATGAGTCAGCAATTTGTTACGCAATTCTTAATTACAATCGTTTGTTGCAGTAAATCTAATCCACTGGTTTCATCAGTCTTAGTCATGAACTTTTAACTTATTAAGTGACTGTACAATTCAATTTCCAATTTATTATGTATGCATTGTATGTAAAGGTATATATATGTAGGTAACGTTATACAACAGTTACCAATTTATATGTACATCCAATTAATGATTATTCTATGGTAGTTATATGCTTGTTATCTTTGGACATCTTTACACGTTGCAACGTAGAATGGATTAAATCAGATACAAAATTTACAATTGATATAATTGTATACAAAAGATTTGCATAAATGCACCTCTTCGCGGTGTCATACGGTGCACGTGACCCAGAATGGGACTCCCGTTCGATTCGAATGACGTCACATCGAACACGATTCGACAGGAAAAAGCCTGCGACCTCTGGGTCTAAATTTGACATTCGTGGGTAGACATGTATCTATCAATGTATGATTTATTGATAACAACTACAGCATTAAGAGACCATGCTAAGAAAGTTTTTCAATTCAAATTCATACTAAAATATAGTTCTTTTCTTTTTTTAAGATAACGTTATAAACACTATTTGATAAGATACTGATATCTATAGATACAGTTGGCTGGTGATACAATGATAAAAATGATTTTGGTGTAACGTTTAATAACTAAGTATCAGGGTCCATACTGCCCTTTGACACTGAACCTGAACTTTGTGAACTTGTCCAGGAGGGAGGGTAGGAAATGTTTGTCTGTTCCCAGTTTTCCTCGAGCTTCAGGCTGGAGCTCAGCTCAACATCGTCACTGTCTATGATGGTCTTCAGACTGTAACAAGAAGTTTAGAGGAAAAACATTTTAAACTCGGCACAAAAAGTTTGGAAAGTTAACAGTTGATGATTATTCCGTTGTTTCTGCATCAATTTTAATGAGGTAACATTATATATCATTAGAAAGCTTGTGTGATTTCCTTTGTAATGGCATCAAACTCATGGTCATTGTAAACTCATGGAACAAGCACCCAGCCTGCTCACGTGATTAGGTCACCAAAAAATGTCCAAATTTCCCTGCCTCTGTTCAACACTGTATCGTCTGGTTGGTGTGGCCGCGGGTGCCAATGATTCAATTAGTCATTTTTTCACGTAATATTTGGCATACAGGACATCCAAGTTAGATATGAAAATATGATCTACCAAAGTTGATGTTCAAAACTTTTTTGTGCCGAGTTTAGTTGAAATGCAAGAAGGGTAGCTTTTACAACTCTTTATCATGTGGCGAAGCAGCGAGTTGCACTGTCAAAGTCTTGGCACAATTTGAGAACCGATTCGTTGTATAGAAAGTGGTCTTATTATAGATAAATGTACAAAATTGCATGTTAGCATGAAAGCTGATCTATGTTGGTAAATTATATTAAATTTTTAACTGTCCTTCAACACAAGAATTTTCTCACCTCGAACTTTCGGTCGCACATCCGTCGACCTTCGTCAGGAGAATCACCACTCCTGACGAAGGTCGACGGATGTGCGACCGAAAATTGCATGCCTTTACCTTACAGTTATCTTATATAAAAAGTCTTAAACATAACAGGAAATAGCGAACGGCAAATTGAACGCGATGCTTGAAGTATCTAAGACTGAAATTATGATCACAGTCGTTTCTACTCAGACACCCATTGTAATTTCTAATTTGGACGCAGTTGCTAAGTGCCTCCAAATTGGCCACATCCCACCAAATTATGCCCTTAAAGTACCTATACCTACAAATCATGCCATTAAAATGCCCACACCTACAAATTATAAATATTATATGCCACGTTGCAAAGTAAACCGTAACCATCACGAGAATAGTTGAAAATGCATTCCCTGAATAAATAATTCAAGCTCCCTTTCCTGGTGGAAAAATCCAAGTTGTCTAGAAGTTCTTGCAACGTTCTAAAATCATACAGAAAATCAATCGTAACAACCGTACACAAAGTCTGTCTTACCTATCCAGGAGAGACTTGCTGACTTCTGCTTCCAGCTTTATTTCCTTCTGGCTCCTCGCTAACTCTTGCATCCTGTCGTGACAACGTTTTAAAGCAAAACATTATGATATTGCCTTCAAGAATTGTCTCAGATGTTCTTATAGTTCGCATTAAAGTCTATACAATCAAGAAAGACATGGCTAGGAATAGGATAACTCTATCAACTTGATGTCAACGTTAACGTCAAAATTGTCAGACAGCAAATTACAGATATTACTGTATGTATGATTTCGTAGGTATGCAGATACTGATGATAGATTTGAATGTTTAGCAGCCTCACCGTTGCTGAAGAGCTTTCTTATCTTCCAAGTGTTTCCTTCTCTGTTTGTCATTTTCCTCCTCATCAGCGGCGCGTGTGGATCCACAGATATCGGCTTGCTGAACGTATGATGAAATATTTAATTTGTAATACAATGTTTGAGGCTGTCTTTTCTATTGCAACATAAATCTGCAATAAAAATTGCAACACCCTCAAGTTATTGACTTATTTTCAACAAATTTTCGACAAATGTAGAGTATAGTAGAGCAAACAATACAAACATAAGATTGTGAAATTAACGTAGGCTTTAATTCCTGCCCATGAAGTATCAAGTTGTAAATAAGATTAGTTATTATAGCTATATGGAAACATTTGTTATTTGGTACCTTCTTCAGCTCATCCAGACATGAGGTTGCTTGACTGATCCACACATCAACGAGTCGAAGTGCCTCTTTGATCTCGGCCTGGTACTCTACACACCTCCTGTTCACGTTAGCGGTAAATAAGCAGAATTATTTCAAACGTCGAGTATTAGATTTAGAGCTACTCTGTAAGTTTTATTTCACTCTCCTTTGATGTTAATACTGTAAAGGACCTGGGTCTTCGACAGAATGAGACGAAGTGTAACGTGTTCTTTTTTTATTGAAAGTAGTGCCAGGTTGCTTCGCCGCGGCTATAGTTTTCAGCACAGCGTCACCCTACTCTTCGCGATAAGTGTGTTGGGTTCTTTTACGCGCAAAGGTTTGCCGCATGAGGCTTACGCCAGGAACTCACGGTGTAAGTGGCCGTACCTCACCATCCGAAAGGATACATGCAACCCCAAACAGTTATCCCAAACGGGGCTTGAACAACTAACTACAATATATCAAGTCACTGTTTCTTACTTCATGATGGCGGATGTTTTCGTCCATGCTTGCTGGAATATTGACGAACACTCCTTCAGATAAACAGAGCGGGCTTTCTCAGCCTCCACCCGAATTCTTTCCCTGTTGAAGTGCACATACAAAAACGCATATTTAAGCTATTACAGTAACTATCAATAAACACAGGAAATAAAGCTATTTGAATTTATTGCCTGAATTCAATGCAACATGCAATCGGAAGAGCTGGGAATCAGACGGTAAACAAACTTTCAAAGAATCTCGTTGCATGTCGGGAAACTCTAGGCACTATGGGCAGCTCCGAGGATAAACAACCATGACAACACCAATGTGGTGCTTGCGTATTGTGTCCGTTCAATGTTTTCAGGGGAATGGTTTTGTTGAGTTTTACCATGTTTTATTCTATCCCGTCCAAACGCCGTATTATCATTATTCGCTACTTTGCTCGTTTTGACATTTGTCGTCTTATTTTCCTTTTTGCAGTGGTGACGCTTGTATCAGCAGCTTACGTGAGTTTATCACGTCTTTTCACCTACTTTTTCATGTTGTTCGATACAAAAATTAGTCAATAAAATCTACATCAAAGCACTCCTTCGTGTATCCTGAAACAGCTTGTTTGACACATGAACATGAGAAGGAAATTGACTCCCCCGCTACTTTTAGATAACAAGCATAATGTACTTTTGATTGACATCAACACCCATACACTCACCCACACGATTTCTGAAGTAGACACGGATTGTCCCGTCCTAATAGTACATCTTAGAAGTTGTAGAAAGGTCAGTGCTGCATACACAATTATTACAAAGCTAACATGTACATTGAAGTTAGGGAAAATCTCTTATCTGTCCATCAAGATTTATTTTCCTACCTTGCCAGACTATGGATTTTGTCGTCGTGATAGGCCAGTCCTGAAAATAGAAAATGTGACGTGAAGTAAGGGTTGAATGTATTCATTCGATAAGTTGTAACGCAAATTCATTGTTCATTCATGTTCGCGAACATTTAATATTTCATATCTATATTTACATTTTTAGTGTTTTAGATCCATTGTGTCGTGTATGTAAGTGTAATGAAGATTATCACATTCTTTTAATTGGTATACTTTAGTGAACAAGAAACAGTGCTTATGTACTATAGCAGAGCTAATATCACCATCACCACTGGAACATTTGAAAATGAAATAGACAAAGGACAAAACAATGTGGAATAGAATAAAATGAAGTACAGCAGTGGGGTTTAAGTGATCAAACAAGTATATATATATACACACACAAGATTTTAAAGGACAATGTTCAATCAATTTGGAAACGTTTGGTCTCGAGTATATACGACTGGGTAGGATGCATAATATTGCTATTTGTTTCCTTTGATAAAGAGGGTGAACTCCTGAGTAAAAGTTGAGTTAGGGCTGGATCAGACAAGGTTTTCAAATCAAGGGTTGAGCTTACAATGTCCCGAAGATTGCAGAGAATGGATATTCTAAGTTGGTTGTATTATTATATTCATTAGTCATCCCACAGTTGCAGTGCAGCAGTGGATTGTGGGTAGGGTCATAGGTTAAGGCATCATCGGATGGTGCATGACTGTGGTTGACATAGTTCTCCAAGGTAAGGGCCCTTGAAGTGCACAATCCGCGCGGAAATGTTGCAAAATAATTGTTAACAAATGCGGGACATTGAGCTTTGATCATACACCACAATACACCGTGACTGCACATGCGCACTACGAACTGTGGTATTACTTATTCTAGATGTTCTGAGGTGCTTTTGACATGTTTTATTGGCAAGTTTTGGACAAGTTATACATGATGCAACAGGACAACTTACTGGCTTCTTTCCTTTGGCGTTGGAATTCTTGATGGATCTTGGAGATTTCTTCTTCAATGTGTTGTATCCTAGACAAGCTGAAGCAATTTCAAAAAAACATTCATGAATAGGAAATGAGTAGATCGGTGTCACTGTGTGCGTATAAAAAAAGAGCTGTAGTTTGCATATTGTGAATACTAGCATGCGCAAAGCTACGCTTACATTTGCACACACCATATCCGTAGTCCAGACGTATACAAAGGTACAAAATGTATATTCAAAAGCAATTTCAAAGCAATCAAAACCCAATTGCTATCACAAAACCAGTAAATGGGCGTTTAGCTAGTTTCGGGTACGTCAGTTAAATCAGTTTCATTTTTACGACATTTAAAGGTCATGTAAAGATATACATGTAGGTGTAATTATTCAAGCTTTCGGAATACGGAGTGGTTATATGAAAAGGTAAAGTTATGGTTTTAGTGGTATAAACGATACCTTCAACTCTACTAATATATTCATGTCTTCATTCCTTTGTTTGTAAAGTTTGCTTTTCGTGCTCTGATCGCGCGTAGTCCCAACATGTTTATCTTACCTGGTCTACAATAGAGGATAATAAGCACCCATTCATCGGCAGATGACTACACTCCTTGATGCAGCGGATGCTGACTGCTTCTAGAAATACTCATTACGATATTAAGGCCACAGGAAGTAAATTTTATGGATGACATTAGCGCTCTCATTGATTTTCGTCCGATTCTCAAAAGAAAAAAATGTTGTTCCCGGCCTTCCGCCAATAGGCTTTAAATGGTGTTTACGATAACTCCGTAATCTCCGCTGAAATATTTTGCCGTCTTAAATCTTCTTCCTTTTGTTCGGAACGTTTGCTTGAATATTCGTTTTCGTGCTCTGACCGCACATAGTCCAAGTCTATCTTGCCTGGTCTACAATAGAGGACAATAAGCAACCATTCATCGGCTGATGACTACACACCTTGGTGCAGCGGATGTTGGCGGCTTCTAGATAGAAATACTCATGACGATATTAAGGCCACAGAAAGTAAATTCTATAGATGACAGTAGCGCTCGCATCGATGTTCACCTGATTTTGACAAGAAAATAGAAATTTCGTTTCCGTCCGGCAATGGTCAACATGACAAGGAAAAGTTGCCATGTGATGGCCTACTAGTAGGGTGTAGTAGAAGAAGTGATATCAGCACAAGTAGCCTTTCTTGTTGTTGTGGCGACACCAGGCTACCACACTAGTGTCCCGTTTTGTATATCGTGAAAACAGAAATAAAATGTTTGTAGTCTGAGACACCATGTTTTATTGCCTCAAATCTTGCTACAGCGTTTATGGTCTCTAGTTTCTAATAATTAGGATCATTATATTTATGTATTGAAGTCGTCTCTGTCGCTTAGGTTCTTTTTGCGTAGAAAAGTGTCATAGTCTGTATAGACTGACTGACAGAGAGAGATTATTATCAACATCTCCAGAGGATGTCATCCATAAAATTTACTTGATACGACCTAATGAATACTTTGAAAATCCACTCACGTCGTCTGTAGGTCAGACAGCGTATCGGCGCTCGGGAGGGGAAGTCTGAAAGCTTCGTCACCTTCTAGACGGCCTTCAAGTAACAGCATGATGGCCATCATGTCGTCGTACTCCTTCTCTAGCTGTGAATGTGTTGATTTCATACATTATACATATTCTGTGGTGGTCTTCTGTGCATATAATGGCATAGATTAGATATGCAATTAGGTATGAAGTTACATTCTAGACATGTACGTAATACAGATCTGATATGAAGTTAAATTCTAGGCATGATGTTCATAATACTTGTTTTTTTTCTTACCAAAACATAGACAAAGATGTATGATTATGGTGATATAGTTTATAGTTTATGGTGAATTCGAAATACAAATAGAGACACCAACATGGCGGCGAACACGCGATGACGTCACGTGGAAAACGTTCTATACTCGTCATACGTAGTTTCATTACAATTATTATTCATTCATTTCATTCGTTGTATGTTAATTTTCTGTCTGTATGTCACCATATGCACGTGTTGTATTTCATAACTTGAAATTTCGTCTGTGTTGGTATAGGTCATTATTGAACGAGATAAACTGTAATTTCTAACAAAAAAAAGGTGACGTCACAACAGCAGTGGATTGTTCATTCCTCGACAACGACTGGTGCTGTTTAGTCGAAAATTTGTGTGAGTCCAATTTTTGTGTTGGTAATTACAGTTTAACTAGTTCAAGAATGTTTTATTTCATTTGTGTAATGAATGGCCCCACTGCAAGGCAGTGTAAATCACTGAGTGGACAACCCTGGGTAAAAATGACAGAAATAGGAATAAATAGAGGCCTGCCCAGACGCCCTACCTGTGTAAATTGAGCACTGGTGTGAACGGGTGGTGATGTGGCGGGGTGACCCACAGGGGATCTTTCATCGCTGCTTCCATGACCGTCTGGAGGACCGTTGCAGGACACATCTTGCCTATGTTTCATAATGATGTACAGGTTTTATTATTATAAGCCAATGGCCGATCATAGAGACTGTTCAATAACGGGCTTGGGACCAGGGTAGCCATCACAAAACAAATCGCATTGCAATAAAAAGGGGTTCGGTAAAACCTGTAAAAAAAACCTATCAAAGTTGTTTTTTTTCCTCCGACGATAAGAAAGTTATCACATGCACGAAGTTCGATAAATGTATGGAGCGAGTTTATGACGTCAACACCACATCCGATGTATTTGAACAGATAAAAGAACAGCCGATTTAAAAATTACAAGTTCTTGTAATGAGCAAGGAGGTTAAAGCTCTTTCTTTAACCTCCTTGTAATGAGTGTCTATAGGAATTGTCGTAAGGTCACTGTGAAATATATTTCTCATAACACTAATCAACGACCACGAAAATATGATGGTGGAAGGCATAAACTTCTTAGAACTTATGACCAATCACTGACGTCAAGGGTCCGCAAGGTCACGTGACCAATAGTCTGTAGGTGATTGGCCATATGAAATTTGAAGACAATTGCAACAGGATAGTGGAAAATTCGATGTTAGACCTGTACTGCCGAAAAAAATTAAGATATCTGGATGTTAACTTGAAACTTTCTATGTTGGACCTCTAATACTAAAAACAGACAAATGTAACTTTTCAAGATATCTGAATGTTAACTTAAAACATCTTACAGATGACAGACGGTCCTTGAGGCGGCGTCTAAGGCAGACTTTAAGAAGCGCAGGCCGTTCACTTGACTCATGAGGCTTTCAAAGTCCGCACGTAGCGAGTGTCTGCAAGCAGAACAAATCACGTTAACATTTCCTGCAGACAAGTACAACAAAATCGTTCCATTTGTCTGCCATAGTTGCTAGTTTAACTCCCACAGGCAACACTTTACCAGACCAATGACGATATATACTTATATAAGGGAAAGGCGATGGACTCTCTAACAGCCTTTTGGGCCGTAAGGGCCGTGGGTTACTAATCCATTGTGTCTAGGGTACCGTATTGGAACGCAGAAGCCTACCCCTCTTCTTTCACTATCTCACCTATCATTTTGCACATTGTTGGATTGAATGGAGCCGCGTTAAGTGCCTTTACAATGGAATAGAGTGTTTTGGCGAGACACCAACGTTGTAGGCGAGCGCAACTGGATTGTAGTGAACCTTACTTCAGGCGTTTATTCCAGACATCTGCCGATCTTCTGACCTTCTAACATAACCTATTTTAAGCTTGCTCAGCTCACAACAGAGAATACCGGAAGAACACATGAAAACTTGCAAATTGAATTTCAGAACTCCTTATATTGCTATGGAAAGTGAGTGAAATACGAGAATACAAGAAGAAAGGAAAAGAAAGGAATGTCAGGGATCGAATTCCGTCGACGCCACTAAAAAGCTGCTCGCCCAACGTGGGGCTCGAACCCACGACCCTGGGATTAAGAGTCCCATGCTCTACCGACTGAGCTAGCCGGGCTTACTTCCCATGATTTATCAGTTGTTGCCTTTGGCAGAATTGCAGAATGTTATGGAAACGGTTGAGCCAGAATTTTTTTGGTCTATATATAGGTCAACAGCAATATATTGATATGAAAACAGCTGCGTCCCACTACAAAAACACCAAGTGGTGGTCGGCATCCGCTTTGTTGCTATGGAAAGTGAGTGACAATACTCAAAGAAAGAAGAAATGAAAAGGAAGGAATGTTAGGAATCGAATACGGACCTCTCGATTCCGACGATGCTAAAAGGTTGATCGCCCAACGTGGGGCTCGAACCCACGACCCTGGGATTAAGAGTCCCATGCTCTACCGACTGAGCTAGCCGGGCTAACTTCCCATGATTTATTAGTTGTTGCCTTTGCCAGAAGGTTATGGAAACGGTTGAGCCAGGTTGGTCTATATGTAGGTCAACAGCAATACTGTATATTGATATGCAAATAGCTGCGTCCCACTACAAAAACACAAGTGGTGGTCGGCATCCGCTTTGTTGCTATGGAAAGTGAGTGACAATACTTAAAGCAAGAAGAAAGGAAGGAATGTCAGGAATTGAATACGTGTCTTCTCAGTTCCATCAACGCCGCTAAAAAGCTGTTCGCCCAACGTGGGGCTCGAACCCACGACCCTGGGATTAAGAGTCCCATGCTCTACCGACTGAGCTAGCCGGGCTTACTTAATACGTTATGCAGAATACACGGTTCGAAATATCTGTAACATTTGAAGAGAATGTTTCTTTTCACGGTAGCAACTTTCCAAGAATGGAATCCAACAGAAAAGTTACTGATATACTTTTTGGGATATTGTCAAGACATGGACAACTACAAGTCGGTTCATGTATCCAACTGTGCATGAGATGGTGCAAGTTTGAGGCCCCTGACTTGTGAAAAGTTCAACCATGTTTCATGTATGTTAAAATACATGTGGCCTCGGCTCTCTTAACAATGTCCAGACGTGTTTTATTCATGACTCATGCGCAAGTGGAACGATGAAAGGACTTATACTTACACAACGCATTCCACCGCCGTCCAGCGCAACAACATGACATCCTTCAACTGACAAGATGCTCGTCTTATTTTGTGAACGACGAACATGATTTCCTTCAGACAAAAAGAGACAACAGCATCTTTTAGTTTCACATTGCATGATCATAAACCAATCAGCTACATTTCAAACACATTTTGTCCGCCAACTTGATGTCCTGTGATTTTACAAACTACAGTCATTACACTTACTCTATCCGGATCAGTGGATTGGTTAAAAGCTACCTTTCAGTAATCATCATGCTGAATATGATGAACATGTTTAGAACAGGAAGGATACTTCGATAATACATATATCTAGCTTGTGTGTACCTTTGCAGTTTCCGCATCTTCCTGAAGTGATGGTCTGTATGGAAACTCCGGGATTTCTCCTGAAAGGTAGATGAGAGATCGATGAGTTGATGATGTAAATGACAAAAAGTACAGGCTCATAAACATAGATCTAAAGTAAGCAGATATTTTCACATAGGAGGCCATACAAATGTTATGGGGAAGACGTGGATAAAGCTTAGATATCGAGGTTATTGTTGATTCGTATTTCTTTGTTAAACACGCGTTGGACTACTTATTTTGCTCGGTCAGTAACGAAAGGATGCCACCTGAAATTGAACGTATAAATACCTATCCAAATGTTTGAGAACCTGATATCTTGCTGTGGGAAATACTAGTACTTGAGATATATGATATACAGTCCAACAAAGGGATAAATGGACAAAGAATCCTCGAAATTGATTTAATGTATACGCCAAAGGGCAAATGTCCACTGTACACTGTAAGGCCATGGAAAAGATGGAAAGACATCATACAAGAAACATGAAGTACAGACTTGAACGACATCCGGAAATGGGGTCTTCTAAGGCGGATCAGAGATTGGAAGAAACGATGTTCTCGACTGACAAGCCCTAAGCCTTACATGGGGAAGATGAAAGCATATTAACAAGATTTATTTCCTGTGAGTCCAAAACGTACCGACACTTGGAACAGTGTATGCTCTGGAGTTATCGTCCATAGATGTAACCAGAACGAGAGGCTCCTGGTCGTCTGTGTGAGTCCATGATGATAAAGTTTGCAGCGGGTCAGGGTTGAAGGGTCTACCCTTTAAGAAGAACTGTTGCTCTGAAGCTCTCACATCCGTCTTAGAAGCTATGTCTTCTTGAAATTCTGCTAGCCTAAGGAACAACCGTAGAGCATTAAACTCATGTCCACTTTAACTATGCCTTAATTAAACGTCTGTCATACGTGAAGCATCATTAGTGTGTCCCGAATGCTTGATAAAAGAAATTGGTCGACACTGTTAGTTTTTTATTCAACATACTCTGCATGCATGTACTCATGTGAAATTAATTTATGAAACATGTGGCTATTGATATATTTTTTCGTAGCTTGTCTTATTTGGAAAACAGAGTATTCTATTCTTGATAAACATCTACTAAATTTTACCTCTTCAAAGTTCTGTCGCCTTACAGAGGACTACACTTGTTATAATTGACTCATTATCACAACCCTTGGTCATGTTGCAAACCGGATAGACAAATAGAAATCTTAAACGTTGACCTAGACCACAATGCATCACGCTGCGGATGCGCACTCGTAACCGTGATGTGGTTTATACATGTAACTCACGTGCTCTCTCCGTGCATGAAGAGTTTCTCCACCCGCCCTGTACGGAACATGAAGACGCTCACCACCTTAGGACAAAGAACCACGATAATGTAGGTCAACATTTCACCATGTAAGGTTGTTAAAAAACCTTAAGCACCATCTTTCATTACATTTACAGCTGTTGTAAGAAGCGAAGGAGTCGAACCCTGTACATATTAGCATACATTAGACTTTGTAGTTGCGTGTATTTAGATAACTCGCTCTTATAATACTTCACTAAAACTAGTACTTGTCCTCAGACTATTCAGAACTACTCAGAACTTTATCATCCTGACCTGTACTTAGCTTGTGAAAGCAGAAACGTGCAATAAAGGTCTTATTCATTCATACATTCATTCAATGATAACCATGTATTATAAATAGGTGATAAGTATTAGTATGACAACGTTTTGCAAATAGTACTACATGTAGTTATAATTTATTATATGTTATGGAGGAGGACTCCAGGAAGAGTAGTGGTTGTATGTCAACACTCATGGAGATTCCTTGATAAACAAACAAACAAACAAACCTTGCTGGTCCGTATGTCCTCCACGGCTGAGAAGTAGCCATCGTAGGTCCACTCTCTGGACGGGTCACTCTCCAGAAGTCTGACCAGTATAGGTGTGAGTAATGCTTTCAATGACCTGTTTATATAAACAAAGTAATTGCGCTTGGTGAACGTGGGTTGCATTCGTAATACCCCCTTCACAATAGGCGCGATTCGATCGGAAGACTAGTTTACGAACTCTGAATGACATTTTCGTGAGTAAGACGTCCGGTGTTCTCACGATCATCTTGCGATTTTTACGGATCGCCGGCAGTTTTCAGGAGTCTTACGACGGTCGCGGTGCAGCGAAACATGTTCTTAACATATGCGACTAGTCGAAAGAAATCTCCAAAATCGCACAGCTCGTTACCGAGTCGCAGATTGTGCGTACAAATCGTGTGTACCTTGCAAGGGTATCGGTCAATAGTCTTGCGTCAATCCAACGATTGAAGACCGATAGGCGAGCAAAGACATAGTTATTAATCATCGAGCGCAAATCGGATGGCGAACGCCCGTCAGTTGGGCAACGTTCGGGCGACGTTCGCCCGACTTCCGTTTGTTTACAAATATTGAATTTCTGGGAATGTGAGGGTAATTCTAACATTGTGGCCCCTGTGGCAGTATGTAGGCTGGCTTTGTGACACACTTTCTTTTCTTGCGTCATTTCTATTATGCTCGCGCATTCCATTCATTGGTTAAAAAGATTCCGACAACAAAATAAGCAACATTTATTGATCTCTTGCCTTTTTTGAGGAACGTTTTGTGTTACCTTGTCCGCGTGCAAGAGGTCATGGGAGGTTTATTATCATAGATTTATTCACCGTCGATCTCACGAGCCTCGCGTATATGTGAGGGGGACAGTTTTGAGGCGAAAAATACGCAAGACCATCTTAAGATCTTAAAATCAGCCGACCTTCCTGCGATCGCGAAGAACGTCCGAAGATCGTATATAATGTGAAGGGGGTATAATACCCCCTCACATGA
The DNA here is from genome assembly GCF_000003815.2 of Branchiostoma floridae. Lineage (NCBI taxonomy): Eukaryota > Metazoa > Chordata > Leptocardii > Amphioxiformes > Branchiostomatidae > Branchiostoma > Branchiostoma floridae. The sequence goes on from NC_049990.1 coordinate 6,046,998, forward strand.
TGGCCATGGCCGATAATTCGGTGAGTACTTCTCTTGAGTTGAGTCTAAAAATGATTATACAAATATGCATAACCTTTAAATACGATGTCTATCCCGATGCCTACTCACCCTGACAATTCGCATGTGTTTGGAAGTTGTCTACTCCAGATTATGTGTCCATTCTTCTCCGTCTGTACTCCGGATATCACTCCTTTTCCTTTCTTTGTAGCAATCTTAAACCTGCAAAAATACACAGAGGGTGTCAAAGATATTTTGGAGTATAGATTGTTTCTATATAAGTTTGATCACTATAAATGCTGCTGTTGCTTGTTTTGTAAAGTTCCTAGGCCTCTCTAAAGAAAAAACGAAATTCATATACAGTTAAATTGTAAGCAGGTACACCAAATCAGACTGGTGGATGTAATGGTAGAATGATTGCTCAAATCTTTTGATAATCTCTCATGAATAAATTTTACATTACATCGTTTCCCGGTCCCTCCTTGGCCCCCCGTACGGTTGGAAAGGCAGCCGTCCCGTCGCTACTTGGTAGATGGTGACGCCGATGCTCCACAGGTCCGCCGTGGCTCGGAAGGACTGGCCCTTGTTCTTCTGTAGGACCGCACGAGCAAATATCTCCGGATGCTACAGGAATAGAGTGTGCAGGAGAGATATAGTAATCTCCAAGCAGATCCTACGGTGCCATAAGATAGTATCAAAGCTGGCCAAGGAGTAAGTCGCCCAGAGAGAGTCAGACGGGCACCGGTAGCTAGGCGTCTGACCTCCTCTGGCCGGCCGTACTCCTTGGCCGGCTTTGATACTATGTTATGCCACCAGGAATCTGCTTGGAGATTAGTGATATAGATTCTTCAATGATTTCATTGACACAATAAAATAACAGCGACTTTCGTAAGGTCTTCTACATCCATGCATACATATAAACAAGTGAATACAGTGATAAACAGGTATATCAATAAGAAGGACTTCTAGGTTTAAGCATGCATGGCCCAACCTAGGTATAGATATAGCAAGAACTTGAACTCTATACACATTTAGAACAGCACCATAGTTGGAAACACAAACCAGAAACTCCTCCGTTCCACACAGCGTCCTGAACATCTCATCATCCTGTAGCGGCCTCGCCGCGCCGAAGTCGGTAAGTTTGAAAACCGTTCTGCCCGTCTCGTCCACTGTCTTCAGGATGTTCCCGGGTTTCAGATCACGGTGGACGAAACCGTTAGCGCGGAGGTACTTCATTGCATCCGCTAGGGGTGGAAAAGTAGGTAAAAATTCAACTTATAAACGGTAAGGCAAAGATTTCATAGCTTCAGTCGATCCCTACATTGTTCCATGGTATTGGGAGGCATCTTACCTCCCCATCTGAAGTCAGGAACCTGTTTTACAGCTGGGTGACGTGAGTTGTGTAAAGTGTCTTTCCCAACAGAACCAATGAGAACTGCTTGGTCTTAATGCCTCTGTCACGCAGCCGTCGAGTTTATGAGCTCTAAAAACATTTTCCGCAGTAATACGCTCGATGTCCTCTCGATTGTTAGAGATCGGGCAATGTTTGCAGGTCCCCGAGACCCGTCCAATGTGATGGGGGTAAATTTCAAGAGAAGAATACGGTCGGAATCTCCCAGCCAGCGAGAGATTGTGTAAACACTGGCTAGGCGAACACAACCTCAGGGTTTTTAAATCAGGGGTCAATACACACCTTACCATGGCCTATGATTTTATCCTTTCTGTGTATTTTATCGGTGTAATGTAGTCGACGTCGCGACCTTTTGATGATCAACATGTACGGTCGAAGTCCCTTAACTGTGTGACGGTGACATGTTGAATATACTCTTGGGGGAAAATCGACATTTCTGACACACGAAACAGATTTACGTGGCTCCAATGAATGGATAACGTTCATTCATACTTACAAATGTCGAATAGGAATGTCAGGAAGTCTGGTTCCGGTAAACCTCTGGAGTTTTCCGGCTGAGACAGAAGTGTGTACAGACTTCCCTCCCCACAGAACTCCGTCACAATCACTCGTACTCGGGAAGAACTCTACGTGAGATCATATGTTTAGTATTACTTGCTACTGTCAAAACGTCCTAGGGAGCAAACCCTTGCCAAGAACAACCCAACAAAATGGCTCCTATAGCAAAATGTAGTTGTGTTGCAATGATAACTTTTGTTAGACATACGTTAAGGTGAATAAGTAAGGTTGGAGTAGCCTTGAAAATGGCAAGCATCATTAATGTCTTCGGAATCGTGGATTTGTGTAATCAATTCCAAAATGTTTGTACTTCATTATGTATACACGTTCCGTATTTTTAAATTAATGAAACATTTTCATGTTTCTTTCGCATTTATAATGGACAAAGGAAACGGGTACTTTGCTTGGAAGCTTGCATGCATTTTTTTGTAATCATACGCCTAGAAATAACACAATGTCAATTTCTTTTCATGTTCACGTATTCATGGACAAGCTAGTGAGAACAAACAGATGAAAGCTTTACCTCTTCCTCTATTGCAATGAGCTGTACGATGTTTCTGTGTTTTAGTTTCCTGAGAACTTCGAATTCCCTCTGTTGTACTTCCAATGGTCGGCCGTAACTGATGCTGTTGAAACATTTGACTGCACATGGTCGACCAGTTGTCTAGAAAGAGTAGAAAATTAGCACGTGAATCATTTGTGTCGATCGTTGTGAGATACGAAAAGACAGAAGTTATGCATCCTACAAATGAAGCAGCGACACCACACTATAACAATATGAATTGCAACCTCTAGTTCCTATACTCTGCTTCTGTAGAGAAGAAAATAAGGTTATGTGCCTAAATAAACTATGTCGAACAGCACGAACTATTCGCATCGCGACCCCATTTGGTTTGTCACAGAAGAGTGCCAAAAGTGCGGAACGTTCTCGTTTACTGTGTCGCTTGACGTCAAAAGTTGCAAGAAGTGACTTTAACTTTAGTTCAGGCATGAACTGACAACAGCCGGGAAATAGAGCGTCTGACCGGTTACCTTGGTGTAAACGGATCTGCTGTTATGTTTGTGTTGTTCTTAGAGGATTGTACGGTTGCGGTATGAGAGAGACAACAGAGCGGCGTTTTTTTTTTAAATCTTATCTTAGCCATGCTAGAGAGAGACTTGCAGCAAGTCATCAGAACGTTTCAGCTTAAGACGTATTAATTTACGTAAGTAAAATATCTCGTATATGTAGTCTATATAGCTGTGTCGGAAAATGTCTTGTGTACAACTGACGAAATTCTGATGCAACGTTAACCAATCATCCAACAGATACCTTGATGAATTCTATTGTAACTTCAGAAGGTAACAATTCATGTACAGGCATGGATGGCATGGCAAGTGAGGTGGTCAAGGGTTAAACAAATGGTGTCTTTTTGTTGTTAGAAGTTGACTTTGCCACTGATTATCCTATGGTACAAGTAATTCACTGGCAAGGCTGATCGCCCAGAGTCTCGCGTTCTGGGTACCTGCTGCCAGTGGCTGGGCCAGCGCACCGCATTTTCGTCAGTTTTGGTAAGTACTAGTATTTCTGTCAAAATGTGACTGTAGATATGTCTAAAATCACGAGAGCTATAACGTGTTTATTTCGGACATCATTAGATCGCATGTTGTGCAAAATTCTGGTTCTTCATTTCATGTTTTTCTTTCTTTCTCCGTAGTTTTTCCCTGGTTATAAAGCAGTGATGATGTGGCGACTGTTGGTGCTGGCTGCTGTTGTTCGCTACGGTGAGTGTTGATGCCGACGCTTAAATGATATTCTTTCGCCATTCTGAAGACACAAAGCTAGCTAGCTCTCGTGTGCCATGACACCGCTACATTGAAGATCAAACATTATCGATGACTTCTCAGGAATGTCTTGAACATCTATAGATATCTATTAATGCTGCTTTAGATGTTAAATCCACTCGTGTTAAGTGTTATGTGACGGAACTATTCGAGGTGACATTCAATGAAAAGTGTTATTTCTCTAAGTGAAATGCCCTTCCTTTGCAGTAAAAACGAATTATTTGAGTAACAATGTACATCTTTTTTTTTAATGGAAAAAAACGTGATATCGCCAAAACAAATTCTTCTCCAAAATCACTGTGTATGTGTCAATGTTTCTAACTGGGAATCAAGTTGTGAAACAACTGTATGTACACTCAACTTAAAGAATTGTTCTGTCCACGAGCTACTTACTTTACTAGTAGGTTGCATTTGATGTAAAGCTGTATACTATGCTGTAGGGATTCTATTGGCCTGGCTTAGGGATTTTATGAAGTTCTTTCTATTTTCCAGGTTCATCACAAGTCTATTGGCCTGGCTACGGGGGAGGTACGTTGTTTTTTTTCAGTCCATACTTTCACAGACTCACAGCACGAAAAAGAACATTTAAGCAAACTGTCCGAACTCCGGGAATATTTAAGCAGAGATTACAGTGTTCTAAATGCCACTTAAACTAAAATGTGACCTTTCCGCAACTTTCTCGTATTCAAATACATCTTAAAACTTTACATAAACTTTAAGCATTCTTATATTTGCCGTATAGATGGACCCGGTATTACTGAAGTACCCAAAACATGTACAGGCTTTGACACTGACTGTACCTTCATTCAGTATCAATTTTCCTAAAAGACTATATAGTCATTTCTGTAAAACAGCAGACAATGTGTATTGTAGAAGACGTTTCAGACCAGCTATGGATGTGATTAAACATTGAGCCTACAAGTATGCATATGGGTCCTTTGGTCCCCAAAGGGGGTTATTTAACGTTCATATATACTAATAACCATTAGTCACTACTATTATCTGTGACAATCAGAGGATGAAATATGTCTGAACCTGGCACAAATTCCACGTCAGAAAAAAAAGTACGTGGACGTGGCCGGCAAAGGAGCTCGAGTAGAAAAAAAAACCATACAGCTTTTGCTACCGCAAACCAGTTACAACCAAGTATTAAGGACAATTGAACATGTTTTGTTTGCCAAACAGTTCTGTCACCAACGCAAGACTGTTGTCTGTCACAGTCATTGTTTTCCTATCATACGGACCGCTAACTCAAGGTCCAGAGAACATGACTCGCTCTTTTAAAGCCTGGCAGTTCTCGACTCAGGCATAACGTGACACGGCAGAACGCTGCACGGCAAATCTTTCACTGCAAACGAGCCAAGCTGATTCGGTGGATGAAGAAAGAAACATGCAGGCTCTTATCTTGTCATGTGACGTATACAAAGTTACATTGCGTGATTTTGCAGGCCTTGACACATCTTTCTAAAGGTTGTTTTTCTCGTCTTCTAGTGTTGTTTTTCTCGTCTACTAGTGTCTTATACGTCTGACATAGTCCACTGGACGTGAACTGTTGGAAAATGTTTGGTCTTTGAATAAAAATAGTTAAAGTTTAACTTAAATTCCTTCCCACACCAGATATTGCATAGGGCAGCACCCATCTCCGTTTCGATAGCCCTTGGGCCACACAACATTGTGCATCACTACAACGGGGGGGGGGGGTCCACTGGAAGTGGTGTACATGCTTTCAACTACCGTACTCTTTCACAAATGCTGGGTGCCAAGCAGAGAAAGCGGTATGTACCAAGTTTTTGTATGACTCGGCTGGAGTCGGTGTCACGACCTAACGAATGCATGGCGAACACCCTTACTCTACAAGGTTAGGCTCCGGCTGTTTTCTTAGCGTTTTTTAGTCGTTTTTATCGGGATTTCTACTATGTATTTTATCTTGCTGTGTCAAAACCTGGCGTACTTCAAGAAAAATGACAGAAAGACCGATAAAAACGATTAAAAAACGTTAAAATAACAGCCGGAGCCTAATCTCTGCTTGGAGAGTAGAACACTCTACTCACTCGGCCATTACACCGGTGGATGAAAGAAGATAAGTACGTATCAACATGACTGTTTTTCTGTTGTGCAGATGACAGTTGCCCGTGGGGGTATTGTGAAAATGGCGGCACGTGTTGGCCCGGCGAGGATGGCGCGAGGGACACCTGCGAATGTCCGTATGGCTATTCTGGACAGAACTGTGAAACACGGGGTAGGTTGGTTGGTTGGTTTGTTGGTTGGTTCGTTGAAATCTTTACTTATTAGAAAATACCACTTTTTATTGAGGTTAGCTTTATCAAATGACATTCACACGTGCATTCAGGCAAAACGATATGCTAGAGTCGACCTTACATGTTTGTAAACCTGGAACAGAATGACAGAAATAAGGGTTGACAACAACTTACGTCCTGGCCAATGACCACTGAAAACTATTATGTGTACCTCAATACATCATGACAGGAAATGAAGGCGCACTCGGAACTACTAGTATAAGATGGCTTATTCTGTTGGCACCAATATCAATCTCCAAGCAGAAGTACCTTTAGCAAACGCACAAAACATCGCCAAATACAAAAAAAAAGATCCCAGACAATGAGGTACTGATAGTTTCTTCTCTATTTCCCATCACAGACTGCTCTACAGTGTTCATCACCACATGGGACCAGAGCGCGCCCGTGTCCGGTAATAATGACGGCGTCCTGGGCCTCTACATCCGCCAAGCCGACCAGTACGCACGGAGGGACGTCTACAAGAAGTTCGACGCGGATCTCTGGCTGTTCTACATGTCGGAAGATTGGAACTGGGTGGTGGGGGAGTCCGTGGGATCCTATCCCGTGCGCATGGAAGCGCGACACTCGGCGACTTACCCCGACCAGACGGAAGGACGGTTCTTCCTATGGAGCGCTGACGGCTGGGTGAATGAGCCCAACCTCGAAATACGCTGCAGCGTTGGTCAGTTGAATTTTATGGTGTTGTTGACGTGTTTTTAAGTCAATTAATTGTTTATACCATGGTTTTGTGCTTGTAGCTTTCCAGTTTAGCATATCAGTGTCATGCACGGATTACATGATTTTTGGTACGTTGATTTGTGTTAAATGCGTTACATGCATGAGTAGTATAGTCTCTACCACACTCCGGGTCGCTGGAAAAAGGAACAGCGCGCGACACGCTGTCCCCTAGCCGGCTATAGTTCTCTGGCTGGCTTACTCCTCTATTTTTTCCATTTCTATCGTTTTCCAGCGACCCGGAGTGTGGTAGAGACTATGAGTAGTATACGTATCAAGGAAACACAAACGACGAAATCACTTGTGCCTACAAAAAGCCGGACAAAGATTTGTGCTCTGGAAAATACTTTTTGTTTTTATTCGGATCTGTCCAATTTACATTAATGTGTGATACTGTGATACCTCCTAAAATCAGCATTGCTGCCTGTGATGTATTGTGTCGTTGTAATTTAAACAACATAGAAACGTGTCTACTTTTCACGCAGACCCGCCCTGTGACTCGGTCCTGTGCCAAAATGGCGGCGACTGCATCACGCACGACAACTACTGGGACAGCGACCCGTTCTACAGCTGCGCATGCGTGGCTGGATTCAACGGGACACACTGCGAGAACAGTGAGTACTTAATTAATTACCTCTGCGTATGGAGGTTTTGTTCTCGGTGTGTCGGTTTGTCTGCCTTTTCGTTTGTTTGCTTGCTTGTGTGACCGTAGTTATTTGAATACAGTTCAAAACAACGATCGCAATACTGTTGACGTCAGGTGCCCTAATTCTAAGTGAGTCATAGCGGTCATTCGAATCTAACGAATGCTGCAGTCCGGACTCGAAATTCAAAGACGTGTGTTGGTTTGCCAGAACGACGTTTAGCAGTTGATAATGTTACTGATATTACATATTACCAAACAAACGATTGGACAACACATATGACATGTAGGAACAAGAAAAGCCCTGCTGCAGTACCTTAGAAAGCCGTTAGGAGGCCCGTATTCGCGAAATCAAGCGTACCCTTCGTTTTGGTTTTATCGACATCAACATAGCCATGTACCCATGTAATATACATAATAAAGATCCATTGACATCTTCTCTATGCTGTCCACAAATTTCTCTGAAGACATAATATTCTTGACGCCTGTAACTGTTTCTATTGTTGTTGATAGATGTCATTGATGAATGTGCATCCAATCCGTGCTTCAATGGCGCCACGTGTGTGGACGGCGCCGACTCTTACACCTGCGAGTGCATCTTCGGTTCGATGGGGACTCACTGCGAGCGAGGTGAGAACTAGCTTCAACTCGCTAAATATTTCAAGGATGGACGATATCTTCATCTTTATGTTGCTATAGTCTTGTAATTCATAGACTTTGACCGGTGAACACAGCGGTCTCTGTGGTCCTTAACAAATTATGCAAAATTGATTGTGTCTTTTCATCATTTCCTTTCTATTCAGTGTTGCCCTATTTTCGAGAACAGTTCCTCCAATACGAGGTAAACCCAACTGCGGTAAGACACACTAAAGTTGATATTTGATATGGAATGGCGTAGAATCTAAATGTATGTACTGCATGTAACACTTGGCAACATATAGAGTTAGAGTTTATGACAATTACAGCGTCGCAAAGTCATGGGACTGTAATATATTAATGTTCTTTGGGACCATGCCAAAACGATCATGGAAACGTAACCGTCCAAAGTAGAATAAAAAGGGGTAAGCAACGGAAAAGATTGTAGGGTAATATGGACGAGCATGGCACCAAGCGAATGATATAAAGAGGAACACAAAACCGAGAAAACTGGAGGGAACTGGCTGTCAGATCCGCTATGGTGCCTGGACGGCCAAATAGGTTATGGGATAGATGCGTTGAGATGAGAGACAAATTATTACATACTTTGTTGTTTTGTCGATAAAAGAGTATGCTTGCATATGGCATAACAGGTTTCTATTTTTTTTCTAGGCTCCCATTGAGTGCTTCGTGTGTGACGCAAGTCATGGCCACTGTGACGTGGACCAATCAACGCTGTCCGAGGAGTTTCGGAACAACACCAACACAACACAGGCTTGTAGCAGCGGTGCGTGCTGGGTAAGTAATGGCAGCAGGTAGCGCAAAGTGAATTGGTTGAATGTCATCTACGCAAGAAAGCGCAAATGTATCTGGACTTACTCGATGATCTTGTGGTTTTGTGCTGTTGGATTAACATATAAAGTTTCTGAGTTCGACTCTAGCAGGCCCCCATGTTAGCCCTCGTAAACGGCACTTAAATTTCCTATCTTGACTCAAGAAAGACGTCCCTCAAACAAGGGACGTCAGGGTCCTTTGTCTGAGGAGAGCCACATTAAGAAACACATTAAAGAACCCACTACGCTTATCGAAACTGGTCGATACAACAATTTAGATGATACGAAATATATTAAGCAACTTGATAAATTCTCTAAAGAGTCAGATGTTTCTGATAGCATCTTTCCTTGGTGACTAAGAATGGATGTCAGTGTTCAGGACATAGTGCACAGTTTCAATTCTCTTCTGATTTTCCAACGTTATAGGTCGTCCGAACGGCCGCCGTCAGCGACCAGCTGGTATCCTACCAACGTTCGTGTGAGTACAACAACATGGAGTGTGACGACATCTTCGCTCTGGAGAACTGTCAGGAAGATGCCGATGGGACCAAGGTAACCACCTTGTCTCGGTGTATACTATGTTATTAGTAGGGCTGGGTATCGGTACAGCGTACCGGTGCAAAACCGGTTTTTCTTATTGGACCGGTCCAGAAAAACCGGACCTGAAAAAATTAGGTGGACCGGATGTTGGACCGATTAGAAAATTAACAGCTTATTTTATCAGGCATTCACACGTTTTGGCGCTTGTAGGTGGAAGAAAATAACAAGAGTGAAGTAGAGTAGAGTTTATAGTAATTTCTACCAAGTTTTACAGCCAATCGCACAGGTGCAGTTAGTGTTGAAGGATTTTAAAACGCCGGTGTAAGTCTAATTCTCCACCAAACAGATCTATTTGTAGTAAAATGGACCATTGGTATGAATCATACTGCATCAGGTCCAGGTTCAGGTCCGGACCTGGACCTGATCCTTTGGACCTGAACCGGACCTGGACCTGAATTTTTTGTACCGGTACCCAGCCCTAGTTATTAGGCTCGTCCCGGTGGTGTTGCCAAAAACAGCATTCTGTGAAGGGCAAGAAGAGGTCATAGCCACCAAAGTACATCTCTATGGACTTCGCACCTGAGGCCTCGCCAAAATCTTCTTGGGTGGATCTAAAAGCTCCTTGGTCCTAACAAAAAATGGCGCTACGACACAAGCAAAAGCAGGAGACCGTTTTGATATATTCACGACGAACATTGATACCAAAGACAAAGTTTGCGGTGTTTGAATATGGACAAAAAAGTGATAATGTATTGTAAATTCAATCAACTTTTATAGACAGTTTAAGTCCCCTCAAAGATGACCGAATTCAAAATATCACATTTAAATTTAAAATTTAACATTCAATTTGTGGGAGAACGGGAATGTTGGTTTTTCACTTGTTCTAAAATTTAGATACAAGTTTGTAGTTGGAACAATTCTGTTACGTTACGGTAACGTTAGTAACGTAATGAAAAGTTCTATTCGCGTCGCAATGGTTTCGCGTTGGTGTGAAACTGACACAGCCCTCCTTTCATTTTCGCGATGTCCGCAAAGGCGTCAACATAAATTTCAAAATCTACAATAATTTCTGGCATAACTTCCAGGTTTGCTACAGGTGCTGTACCGCCAATGAGTGCAACGGCTATATGCTGACGGGGGAGGCGGTGTTTGTGCTCCCAGACTCCGGCGGACCTGTTTACATCGCCTCGCAGTGGTTGATGATGATGATGATCGGCTCCCTGTCTGCCATCGTCAACGGATAGGACAGCAACCCAGTCGGCAAAACATCGGAGCTTGTCGCCATCTACTCGATCTGACCTCGGGAGTTTTCGTTAAACATCGGAATCAACCGAAGCTGGGATCAGACTTATTACTTGCATATTTCATTTATGTCAGGGTAGAGATAGCGATCTGGTAGACATCCCGATTGATGTCTCTAAATTTTACGATAATCACCTGAAAGACAGTCAGAAGTTTTCGTCACTTTTAATAGACCAATGGATTGACTTGAGGCAAAGGATTTATAAATGGGAGGTCAAACATTTTTCCCGCTATGATCGTAATATCTATCAGACATTATGTTTGTTGTGGCGTGTGTTTGAGTGATGATGCTGTTCGTCTCTGACGTACCTTTAACTTGATATCAAACTGATTGTGTGATTTTATTCATACATAATATTTTATATCACGTGACCACTGTAGTCATTTAGTCATTTTTTCATATTATTTGATGCAGATGCGACGTACTCTTTTGTGGAGGGAACCCGTAGACGAATGTAACAGCTGTTTTTGTGAGAATATTGTGATGACGTTTCCATATATACCAGGATATCGACTTAAAAAGATATAAAGCTTTCGTTTTAGTGCCAGTTATAATATTAGTGGTGTCTCACTGCACTTGGCGCACCGGTGTGGCACTGTGGGGTTTGAAAGATTACTCAACGAATTTCAGAGAACAAATTTTCTTACGTTTTGTGTTTTGTTGTCATTTAAGTCATACTTAAAAATTATGTACATTTGTATTACGCAATAGCTAAATGATTTTTAAAAATCGGCCAAAAATTACAGTGTCCTAGTGAACGAGCCCCGCAGTGCCGCAACGGTGCGGTGCCCCAAGTGCAAGGAGATACCACCTTGTCACACTGAGTTTGAGTTTATTGAGATACCCTTTCGCTTTAGATATTATATTTTTATTTAGATACCCTTTACACTGTCATGCAGCACTTTGCAACATTGAGTAAGTTTTGTTTAACGCACTTCAAGATAAACGTACCTGACAGCCCGAGTACTACTTTCTTTCAATGATGGCGCCGATCGATTTACACCTAGTCAGGTTATTCCTACCACCATAGCACAAGTACAAACATTATTAGTGTCACTCCGCGTCTAAAAGCTGCCCACAAGTTACTTCCGGGTACTAGTATAGGCTAAGTCCACGTCAGCAAAAACAATGGACCCGACTCTTAATTCTACAACAACTGAAATAAAGTTTCTGAAGAAATACCATGGAGTATCTTTCTTTACTACCTAGTTGTGAATACAGCTTGAAGATATTTGTTTACGAAGGTTTGAAGTGGTTATAGAACTGTAGAACGTTGCGAGGGCGTGACGATGAGTCATACATTACATGTACATTCAAGTCCTTGGTACAGTCAAACCTGCCCCAACAGACCATTCGGGGGAGCCGATAAAGTTTGGTCGTTATGGACAGGTGATCACTATTCCCAGGATTGGTACGACTTGGGATTAATAGAGAAAAGTTATGTAAGGCACCACCAGAAATGTTGATATTGGCCAGGCGATCCTTGTGTAAATATGGTCACCTGTACAGGTTTCACAGTACAATACAATAACGGTACAACGTTCCCTGCAGCCTCTACCAGGCTCCAAAGGTCGCTGATTGATGGTAGAAATTAGCCAAATAAAACAGAAAACATACCAGAGGAGTTAGATAGCCGATTAGTACAGTTTGCGGCCACGTAATTAAATCCTACTGGGCTTTAATTCCTAACTTGGCGAAACTCGCATATTCGACCAGGCGAGAGCCTGGTAGGGAATACTATACCCCACCCCCTCCATGAGTTTTTGTACAACGAACACATGTCTACGCACCTTCTCCACGCCTTTATACACAGTAGAGGTGGCTCCTACACCCAGGGGATCGCTCAGTCTCCACACAAAGCTTGGCGAACTCCGTAGCTGTCCTCCCATTTTGTACTGCGCAGTTCAACCCGGAAGTGACTTGCATGTAGTTGTAACAACTCACCGTGTGAACTCGTTGAAAGCTGTTTAATGAAAAAAGCTTAGCATTACTCGAGATTGATATGGTTTGTTTAGTATGCCAGAAAGACATACCGCAACTACATGTATTTTAGTATTCTATATACAAGAACAGAACCACTTAACGGTAATTTGATAAAGTGTGAAAAAAAGAGTCAATATGGCAGAAATCATATCTCACCTGTTGTTAACTGCAGTCTTTTAGGCCACAATCCGATTATCAACTCCAAAATGATCCTTCTTTGAAGAGTTGGAAGTCTACGAGTTACAGCGCCAACTTCTAGGCAACGGTCTAGTTTGAACAGTAACGTACGTGCATGTAAGAATTGGAAAGGGAAACTATTATATACGACGCATGCTCCAAGCTACGGGGAATCCCCCAGGGGAATCCCATTTGTAACACGCTGTTCAACACCTGTTCTAAACATTCTATGTAAAGGCATTTGAACTGCCGTATTTTTGTAGAATGCTGAAGGAAAAGGCTTTAAAAAATAGTTGTCTAAAGCAGTGTGGTTTAAAAAGAGTAAAAAAAAAGCCAACCTTCTTGGTTTAAGTGCAACTCAAGCGTAAATGGTTGACGTTGCTGAGTCACAAGTGCATGTGAGACGGGTTTGAAATGAGTCATTTCTGGCGACACACCTAATCGGGTATTTCCAGCTGACTGTACTGTCCCAGTTTAGGATTCAAGCCAAAATTTTTGTGTCGAAATGAAGTAACAAGATGAGTTTTGCTATTGCAAACCTGAAATTACAATGAAGATTTCCAGAGTCCAGAATATTGCTCAGCATACTAGTATACTGTAAATGCCTATTAGTTCGTGGAGATTTAATTTCGCGGTAGCGGAAAAAGGACTTTTCTCGGTGATTTTAAGTTCGCGGTAGCACCATGCACTGTAGTCTCTTACTGCCATGGAAAAATGTTCGCTGAGGTTTTAAGTTCGCGGTGAAGCGGCCACCGTGAAAATTAAACCACCGCGAAAGTTTCTGCATTTACAGTTTGTAGGAGAGAACAAGCCGTATACCCATTATACTTCCATTTTCCAATATATATGACTGTACTTCCATTACGCCTGTGGTTTAGTAGGGAATGAGGTCAGCACCAGGGACAGTGACGGTCAAATGGGTCAAAATTTACACCTTACCACTATCATTGCAGCAAAACACACCAGTAATCTTGTTGTTTCATTTCAAGTATACTTTAACCATTTGTTTAACCATTTGAGTAAATTATGTGTATTGACACTGTATTCTATGCGAAGTGTAAATGTATGTATTTGGTGTTGGCATCAAATATCAGCTAAGCTGCCTGGGTTTGCCATGTATTGTATTTTGTCTGCAATCTCAATTAATAAATACAATACAACAAGAATTTAAAAAAAAGGCTGCTAGGGGGAAAGACCCTCATAATTTAATCACTGGGTCAAAATCTACTCACATGCCAAATGTCATCCATCCAAACCATGCTTTCCAACCGCAATCACACAAACAGAACAACTAACATACGATAACAAGAATTCAACCATCGCTTATCATGTTTAGAATGCAGAAATGAAGCCAACAAGTATTACTTGTAAGACCTAGTCTCTACCAGACTCCCGCCTGGCAGAATAGTGGGAAATTTGGCCAAGTTAGGAATAAAAGTCAAGCAGGAGTTAATTAGCTCAGGAGTTAACTGGCTGGCCAGCAGATAGCTGGATAGACTACAAAAGACTGACTGAAATCCCATGGAAAATTATTTGTCCCTATTTGGCCCAAATCTTCTCTTTTGTCATCCAGCTGACACGTCTGCTTGCAGACTACTGTAAATTTAAGTTTGTGGGGATTTACTTTCGCGGTAGCGAGGAAATGGAGTGTTCGCGGTGGTTTTAAATTTGCAGTAGCGGCATAGACTGCAGTCTCATACTAATGATGGAAAAATGTTCGCGGTGGTTTTAAGTTAGCAGTTTATAAGTGACTACAGCGAAAACCGCAAACATAAAACCACTGCGAACATTTCTGCACTTACAGTATGTAAGACCCCCTCTGAACAAATCACCAACTTTAAGGACAATAGCAACAAATAACAACAAACAAATAAACAAACAAGGAAACCGATGAACATAATATATAGGCATATATTTGATACTTTTAATGAGTACAGTGGATACAATTAATAGCTAACTTCGTTTTGTACATTAGACCCAGCACAGATTCAGCGTACTGAAAACTTGCCGGACAATGCGAGGTTTACAATAATTTTAAATATTACAAAGGAGGCAATTTTAAAAATACAAGGTTTAATTTAGATATAATCATTATATGTTTGGGTTTGTATGAAAGGTGTGTTTTCACCGACACTAGGAAAAAAGTAGTGTTAAGGCTGAAGGATCACGTTAAGCTTGGTACATTATGAAGTAGCCTAAACAACTAGTGGATTTTTCCTCTCTTTCCTACAATTTTCACATAACATGGCTGCAATACAACTGTAATGCACTGTTTAACAATTTTAGGTATTACAGGTTAAAATAATACATATTAGGGTAACAACTAAAGTGGAGAAAGTCCTGAAATAATAATAGCAAATCAAAAATTCAGGATGGAAAAAAATCATAACACAGGTGCCTGAATGCTAAGTAAGCAAGATCAATAAGAAATAATTCTTAGAATTAAAGGGGACATAAAATAAAGAGGACGCTGGTTAAGTTTAACCTTACAGCTAAGAAAGAACCAGAAAAAAATGGCACAAATGCTCCACTTCTTGCACAAGATAATAGCAGTGGAAACTGTGTAAAATTTCTCATGGAAAATGGAAGAAATGGACTTTGACACATTAATTCAACAAGCCGCACAGACATAGCTCATAATTACATGTACTTTTCCAATCAGACGTTTCCCTGCTAAGTTCTGTGTCAAAAACGTACACATATGTGAGAAGTACTAGTTCATAAGTTTTGAATCTGACCTGGGAATGTAGAATAGGCTTCATGTGCACTGGGCATTTCACCTGAGTAAGATCATAACAGCCACTGATGAGACAGCAGTTCTGATTGGTCAGTAGAGATCTGGCTAGAATTCACAAACTCTAATTTGATTGGCTAGGATCAGAGATGACATCACGGATTGGCCTTGATTACGTAATAGACAAACATGGTTTGTCGTCACTTGAAATGCACACAGATGCACATAATATATAGTTCATTTATGTATTTTTTAGAGTACATTAATTTGATTTCCCACTAGTAGGGGAGCTTTCGTTAGATTCCCTCCTCATTCTAGCACCATTTTTGTAGGAGAAAATACAGACTGCACCTAGGAATATCCTAACTTTTTTTTACATTGGGGAATATGGACAGATGCTGTACAGTATTATATCAAGACAGTTAAAATCTATATTTTCTGGAATTAGCGTCGCAAGTCACCTGCTTTGCACTATACTTCAGCACTGCTCGAGGGTTGGACAGAGTTGCCAGTCAAAAGGCATTTACATAGTCCGACAGCATAAGAAAATGTGGGAGCAGTTTTTATCGGTACTTGAATGTGTAGTAAAGGAAGCCCCTTGTGCGCGGAAATATACAATGATCTCAGAGACATAAACAGCGCTACATGTTGATTCACAGCTTGGACATTCTACAACATTGTTTTCTGTAAGTCTACTACATCTTTTCCACATAATACTGTATTTCTTCTTTTTTTTCCACATTTGCAATAGGCAACAATTTCTTAAGGCACATACACCATGAGACAGGCTTGTTTGGTGCAGCATATTCTCCTTGTAAGTCAGCAAGAATAGAGTCCTCTTTGTTAAACTACCACAAACGACTTTGGAGAGAGAGAGAGATACTTGGATAGGATACAGAGCAGAGCAGCCCAAACCAGAAAAGTTTGTCTGGATTGGCGAGACGGAATTTTGCACAAGGGACCTCACAGTAATCCACTGTCATAAATACTTCTTACAATTCACAATAAATATGCATTATCATTTCTTACATTTATGTAGAGTACTCTTCAAGTAGGCTATGACTGGCTGGCATCAACAGAAGTGGTGAAGGGTTGAGTAAGCAATTATAGCATTCTTACTCCTGTGCTCTTCTTCATCTTAAGTCAATCTGGCTCCTCACAGAGCATGTGGTAACAGAGATGTTGTATATATGACTGCTACCAAAGTTTTCTTCCGACAATTCTGACCCAAGCCACATGACTCTTAATCTGGTATTCTGACACTCTCCTTTTTCCCCATGAAATGTTTCTAAGGAGTGCTAAATCCATTTGTGCCACACTGGTTCACTTTGATTGCCATCTTCAGTTATCAATCATCCCTTTACATTGTCATTGACAACAGACCTTCATATCATAAACAACACAAATTAAACAAAAGCAATACACATTCTAGTGTTCGTTATTAACTCATCAAACTAAAAACAAAATCCTCCATCTAACGTATGCTATCTAAGCTTATGGACTGTACACTTTCCTTGCGTTCACAACCTACAAATGTAAGTGTTAAGTATGCTTTCTTTCCGTACACATTGAAGGAGGTTGGACAGATAGATAGCACTTGATTTCCTGGTACATTGTAGGTAGAGCACATCCCTTTTTTATGTGTTTGCACCATACAAATTGCACTGAAAGCCTGGGAAACTGGAGTAGGTAGAGTTGTGGGGATGCAATCGGAGCCAATCAGAAGGAGGGTCAAAGTTCAGGAACGTATCAATCAACCAATCAGAGAGGACGGCTCTCCCTAGATGAAGTACTGGATGATGAAGGCGATGAATATTGCGAGGAGCGTGAAGGACGCCAGCACAATGGCCACCAGCTGCTCGTCGCTGAGCTCCTTCCGCTCGACAGGCAGCTCCTGGACGGGGCGTGGCGTCTCCGTGACGACCTGTTCCCTGCTGCGGGTGTGGAATGTGACTCCAGGGCTGTACGGGCCGATCAGGGGGGTCGGGTCGTCCTGGCACTGTCGGACGGAGCAGACGCGCAGGTGGTACTCAGTGTCGGGTTCCAGGCTCTCTAGTGTGAACGACGTCTCAGGACCTTTGTAGACCTACAGAATGAACGGCAGACATGTATGTATCAGGCTAGAATTTTGCAATCTGGCAGAACTTATGATTCTTCCAGTGGAGACTGCTTAGTGTATCGGGATACTAGGACTATGTTGGGATGTTTTCCTCTATATAAATTCTTCTGAGTTAGAAGTTGATCTAAGGTGTCAGGTTCTAGGCTCTCTAGTGTGACTGACGTCTCAGGACCTTTGTAGACCTACTGAAGGGGCAGCAGACACGTACATTTTTATCAAAGAAGGTTTAGACATTAGAAATTCCTCCAATGATTGTAAAAGCCTCCAATGATTGTAAGAAACTTATCCCATACTACAACTTCTGTATTAGTTAGATAAGCGTTAAGTTATAGAACTGTAGTTATGTAGATGCTATACTCTGTACCCCGTACAATTGTTGTTCAATAAAGCTATCTATCTTTAAATGTGTTTACAGTTTAAAGTGAATCCATTGATTTAAAGTGACATAAAGTATTCTACAAATTGCGTGCACAACGTCTCTGGCCCTTTGTAGACCTACAGGAGGGACGGCAGACACGTTTGCATCAAGCTAAAATTTTGCAGGCTTACTGAATGTACCAGACGAGAGTAGAGATCACTCTCTATGAAATGCTAGGACTGTGTTAGGGTTGTCTCCTATATAGATCCTGAGTTTAAAGTCAATCTAAAGTGACATGTAGAATTCTACGAAATGTGTACATTTAGCACCAAAAAACACACATGTACATCATCATCCCCTTTGCACATTGCAGAATTTTTCAAAACCCTATGATTTCCTAACCAACAAAAACATTGATGGGACACCAAAGTTGTACTGGCTTTGTTGGCCCATCAATGTTTTTGTCGGTTACAACTTACAACAATGCCACCTAGCAGTCCTATGAAGTACTGCAGCTGATCCTTACCATTGCGATACTAGGACTGTGAATTTTTCAAAACCCTATGATTTCTCTACCTACAAAAACCCCCGATGCACTAAAGTCAGTACATGTTACAATGCCACCTGGCAGTCCTACGAAGTACTGCAGCTGATCCTTACCTCCTGGTACCTGGCGTCCCGGCCCTGTGCCATCTGCAGCTGGTACAGGATGGGGTCTCTCCTCATGGCCGGCACCTCCATCCACACTGCCTTACAGGTTCTGTCACTCACCTCCTGAACCTTGGGGGCTGAAATCAGATAGTGTCGAAATTAGGCCATGTTGCGTCAATGAAGATTTGCCATCCAGGCAATGAGATATACACAGAAAAGCCTAAGCAACTGGGTATGATTTTGGAAACGGTCAGACGTTTCAGATAGCCATCTGGAGTCTTACATTAGTGACACTGACATAGTCTTACGTTTGATCATTTCCAAAATCATATATCTAGTTGCTTGAGGTAACTTCTTTTTGGTGTACTACTTCTACAGTAAATGGATGACATCCTCTGGGAAGGCCAAGAATGATGTGAGATTGCAAATGGAAAAAAAAGTTTGCCAACAAAAAAAAAAGAATGTTGCTTTCATGATAGAACGGGAGCTGGCACCAGTTATTGTTAAGATTAGGCCATGTTGATTTGACTAATGCTAGTTCACCTTAATACGTGGGGTAACCTGGGTATTTTGACATTTCAGACCAACAACATGGGTTTCAAATGTCAACATTTTCAAGCTATTGCAAAGTGAAACTATCTTCCAGTGACTTATAACGATCCCCAAATATCCTATTCTTATATACAACGGATATAGGTTACCCTAAGGATAAAGGTGAACTAACGTTATATATCATTTTTTAATTCTCCTGTCGAGTTTTTGACAGATGAACAGGCAAACAGGCATTTGCCGGTACGCGGGGTAGGTTCGGCAACCTGTTTGCCTAGCCTGCACATGACTTTTTATGGTGAAGGAGGGGTGTGCAATTTCTTCTCAACCCTCTCGTCTACTGGCGCAAATGTCACAGGGACAAGAGCATGCCACGTGTGAGACGGCCCTGGCAGATGCAGCTTTGTCGTTTGGAGTATCCGTCTTCTAGGAGGACTTCCGCCCACGGATGTAAGGGGTTCTTCCTATCCCTGACTCGTGTAAGCGTGTGCGTCATGACCGAACATGCCCCTAAGGTAGGCAATGCCATCTGACTATATATGGATGTTTACTATATGGATGACAAGATAGGCAAGAAAACTTGTTGCCAAATGTTCAGCGGTACCCCATGGTTAAGAGTTAAACTACAATGTAAGGGGAGATGAGATGACGTGTAATGCTGCCGTAATGCTCAAAGTTTTGATGATGCTGTAGTCTGCTGACAGTCACGGTTATTCCACAGTATGCCAAAAAGCACTTACTCAACCAACTGGATATGATTTTGGAAACAGTCATACGTTTCAATCCACTAGTTCTCGTCAGTGACACTGAAGAGATCTGGAAGAAACTGGTCTTCTATACCCTAACTGTGAATGAAGACAATTTTAGATGTCCAATAGGAAATATTTTAAGACAATTGAAGACTGAAGACAATATGGATTCCATAGTAGTTTTTTCACCTCAAGCTTGAACTCCCCAAACTTCAATTGTGTCACCAGTATCACATCTTTGCTATATTTTTTTCTGACCCTTACAAATTTTTTCTTATGACCTCACTGCCAGCATGCCAATTTGCGTTTATTTAGAATAGATAAAGGCTCAAACAAACAAACAAACAAACCTTTTATGGCGGGCGGCGGTGCCTTCTGCGTGATGAACTGATAGATGGGAGAGAAGGGGCCCTCGCCTGCATCGTTCATAGCCAGGATGCGGAAGTTGTAGGGAGTCTGTTCGCTCAGTCTGTTCACCTTGAAGGTGGTGTTGGTGCCAGCATAGATGCTAACAAACCTATGGAAAGACAAAAAACAAAAACAAATCTGTTATTCCCTGAAAAACTCGACGTTGTAAGGAGTCTGTTTGCTCATTCTATTGACCTTGAAGTTTGTGTTACAAGCATAAATGACCAGGCAACTGGATATGATTTTGGAAACAGTCTCAGACAGCATGCACTATTTTTCCAGTGTCACTGAGGAGATCTTGTTGAACAGCAGGTTTTACACCCTTAACATTAATTGATACATAAATGAGGTACTAGTAAAGACAAAGTTTATCATATAGTCCCTGCAACACTTTCTACCCTCCTCTCCATTTGACATACAAATTACTATCTCTTATCTACGCACATTCGAATTGCCTAGCCAAATCTAATTACAAACCTAGTGGCCGTCCTAATGATTAGTCCTCTAGATATTAGGCCCCCATTATATAGATTTCAGTTAAGCTGGTAGCACTGAGCTTTCGGCAGCCGATTACTTCAAACCTTTGTCAGAAATGTGAACTAGGATAGCTCAGTGCAGCAAAGGGAATAATGATTTTGGGGCACATTTTTGTCTGTCAAACTTGGAAGAAAAAGTCTGGGAACTCTCTGGTGTTCCCTTTTAAGATTAGAAACAGGCAAATCTGTCAAATAATGAAAATGTGATGTCAAAAGCCAGTAGTTAATGTTTTGTCGAGCAGAATAAATGGTGAAATCTCTCAAATACCCATTAGTTTCTTCGCTAGAATTTTCATTCTTGGAACTTTTGAATCTTCCACATTGCTTTCTACATTTTTGCTTGTGACACATACTATATGTGCTCATTCGAGCCCAAAGCACTGAAAAATCCAAAAGGTGAAACATGTTAGCGTGTTGACTCAAATAAAGCTCCAAAAAGTGATGACACGACGAAGAAGAAGAAGCTCCAAACAAGGAACATGTGGCTCAAGCGTCATTTCTGAAGCTTGAGGTTGTCCTTTCTAACGCACACTATATTGCTTTCTACATTTTTGCTGTTTCTACATTCCGAACATCATGAAACAAACTGCATACTTGGTTCATATATAATGAACATGAAATTATCCCCCCTCAGGCCCTCATTATATCTAGCAATGAGATTCGGCTCCTTCATCTGGGAAACCAAAACTGCAGGTGGTCGCAATTCACGTGTTCTGTTGGTTTTCACATGGCGTGGGGTATGAATGAATGAATGAATGAATACAAGCAGAACATGTATATGTGAATTTCAGATAAGGTGTACAAAATCTAGTTCATTGAGCTCACATGTTGAATGTTTAGACATATTCTCCAAGTAGAGAACACACAATGATGTCAACGATAGCAGCAGGAGGTCTACCATCAAGCCAGCTTGTCTGGTATAAACTGTGATAGGTTCAACAGGTCGTCTACTCCGAGCAGTACTGGTAGTACTGCTATCTTCAAACATCCGCCATACAGAAAACACATCACAGCTGGATGTCCACGTAGCTACTTGAATCTGTCAGCTTTCAATAAAGCAGGGCTCGAAATACATACGCAGGTTAGTGCAGGTAAAATTGGAGCTATTAGGTGCAGGTATTTCTGATGTCTACCTGCACCTAATATAACCTGCACTGGTCCATGTACTGACTACTGGGTTTTATACACAAATGTCCTATAATGTAGGTGTATATGGATTGTTATTAGCCGCATTGACTGTTATCACCTATGAAGTATAAAAGAAAAATAGCAATGGTTCCTGAACAATCTAGTATGATCCATACTTCCTAATTTCAGAATGGTGCAGGTAAAATTTGTCTGGTACAGGTAATTTTCAATATTACCTGCACCAGTGCAGGTATGCAGGAAAAAAAGTATTTCGAGCCCTGTAATTGAACCTGTCAGCTTTCACTAAAGCCTTATTTGGCATAAAATTGTGCACGGCATTACAGGCTGTCTATTCCGCTCACTTGTGTCATTGAACTTTAAAACGGGTGCCACACAAAAAAAACACTTCTCAGCAATATAGGGCACTGAGGGTGGATACTGGTACAGAAAATTCAGGTACAGGTACGGTCAAGGTCCAGAGGATCAGGCCTAGCTACGTCCAGGTCCGGACCTGAACCTGGGCCTACAATGTAATTGTATGTGAAAACTTTTGAATGGGCGACAATAAAACAACTGTCCATTTTGCTACAAAGGAATGTTGCTACAAAGGGCATAGTAAAAAGTGAAGGCTGCGACATTCATAAACTTCATTCCTAATCCTATAATTAGCTTTTGTTATTCCTTTTTGTGCAATGGCTTTTATAAACCTGATAAAATTCGACTTCATGCCCAGAAGGTCAACCAATTTACCTACCTATCAACATGTCTTGATGTACTAACCACAGTGATATAGATAGGACACTAACTAAGGGCCGATTTACACAAGGCACGTATCCTAGGAAACTTTTTTTTACCGGTGTAAGTTGATATTCCAGAATCTCAGTTGTATTACTTTTGAATTTCTGTTTGGTATTGTAATGGTTACATTGAAATCTTTGGTTATCAGTTGTATTATTCTTGTACACAGGTCTTCAGTTATTTAATTTATACTATTATCATCATTCTGTTGGATGGTTCCCCAAGTTTTTGTTAATTTGAAAAGCCAAATAGAAATAAAACAAATAAAAAAATGAGATAAGGGGTCTCACCTCAGAGTTCTGGTGTCCTCCATCTGCAGGATGTATTCCGTTGCTTTCGTGTCCGCGTTCTTGGTTCCGTCCGTCCACCTGAGCTTCAGGCTGGAGTGGCCGCACTGCACACACTCGAGCTTGGGCGGGTTGGGGGGCAGCGGCTTCGTTCTGGCCTTAATCGTTCCGCTGAAGGGCCCCGCTCCTATCCTGTTCACGGCCTGGATTCGCAACCTACAGCAACAAAATATGACTGCTTAATTTGGAAAAGCTGAAGTCTGTGGTTTATAGCGTTTATGTGGCAAAGTTTGGGCCAGTTAGAAGCCAGCGGCTTCGTTCTGGCCTTAATCGTTCCGCTGAAGGGACCTGCTCCTATCCTGTTCACGGCCTGGATTCGCAACCAACAGCAACAAAATAGAAGTGCTTAATCAACTGGGAAAAGCTGATGCTTGTGGGGAATAGCGTTTGTGTTGTAAAGCTAGGGCAACATGGGGGCAGCGGCTTCGTTCTGGCCTTAATTGTCCCACTGAAGGGCCCCGCTCCTATCCTGTTCACGGCCTGGATTCGTAACCTACACCAGCGTACAAGTGCTTAATTAATTGGGAAAAGCTGATGCTTGTGGGGAATAGCGTTTGTGTTGTAAAGCTAGGGCAACATGGGGGCAGCGGCTTCGTTCTGGCCTTAATTGTTCCACTGAAGGACCCCGCTTCTATCCTGTTCACGGCCTGGATTCGTAACCTACACCAACGTACAAGTGCTTAATTTATAATTGGAAAAGCTGACGTATTGGTGCATAGTGTCTGTGTCACAATCTTTAAGTCATGTGTCCACCCTCCTCATTGTAATGTCACTGGACAAGTATATCCTACCACAAACACTGGAATGTACTTGCTTTTCTTACATTTCAAAGGTTCAAGGTTCATAATATGAATGGTTTTATCTGCAAGTTCTTGCCCAAATGCTAATTTCAATTACATGATGGAAACATTAGGAAACATACACATGACAATGAACAGTGATAAACATGACTGTAAAAAGAGGCTAATCGAATTCTAGTGTCGACTACTTCTAAATGGGTTGGGTTTAATAACGTATGATTACAGTCAATCATTTTGCTATGTTATGGATGTGCCCTGCTTAATCGCATCAGTCAGTCAGTCATAGTCATATGGTGTATTACAGCACCGTTGGGGTTATACCGCCCCTTACGGGGTGGCAACACCCTTTCTTCTAGCTGAATACAAGACGGGGATCGGATGCGCCAGGTCTCCCGTCTGGGTTAATCGCATACAACATCATATTAGCTTTAATTTGCCCACCACAGACTTAACATAAAGCATAACTGTGGTGTCACTACAGGTACTGTACTGGCCAGGACAGCATCCTAACAAGCTATCATGCATTTCAATACTAGTATCCAACTGAGCGCATGATGCGCCAAAAATGCAAAACTGAATTTGAGGCTGATGAAACTGCCAGGGTTTTCCATGGTGGAGATTTCAGGAAGGAAGGAAGACCATCCCAATCAAATTGTCTGAGTAAAATTCTTCCTACGGACGGAAAGCCAAGGGGCATTGCCAGAATGGCGACAAAAAGCGGATCTTTCAATTGCCTTCTGACCTGCGGCAGCAAAATCATGCCGGCAAACTTCTAAATGAGGCTTTTGACTGATTTTCCTCTAATTTGACGCTATCCAGTTGCTAAAGACCACAGAATTAAAAAAAGGAATAATTTCCTCCATTTCCATAAGACAAAATTGGCAAGTCTCTCACATGTATAAAAACGTTTAAAAATGGGTCAACTCACACCAGGAGGTGTGCACGGGTTTGCCATATGACAGATGGAAATCTTGGACTGGGAAAATCCTCATGTGGGTACCATATTTTCTCGACTAAAGTACGCACTTAAGTACGCACTAAAGTAAGTACTTCAGTCAGTCCATTTCTTTATTATCTGTATCATCTTTATCTTATCTATGAGATATCATGCTTCTGCATCTGCAGAAATCTTGCTGTAGATATGGTATAGAGGGAACTTTACGGACTTACAATGATTTCTTTTACTATCCTATCCTATTTTTTTCAAATCCTTAATAAAATTATCAAAATCTGATGAATTCATTAAAAGGCATTGCAAAAAAAATTAGTTTGGCACATCACCATTTTTAAGCTTATAAAAAAATGACTTCACTGACATAAGCAACACAATGCCATCTTTTCCATCAACACTAAAAGCACACTAAAATGTTACAAAATTTGACCACAAATGACAATTCATTTTTCAATTCAATTCAATTCAATTATTCATTTTCGTAGAAAAATGAATTTGTGGATTATTCAATCATTATGGAGTTTCCATGGAAATGGCAGGAAGTATGGAAAAAATCCAAATCAAATTGTCCATCAAATGGACCTTCCTCATATGAAACCCTAGGGGCATAGCAACGGGTATATCAGTAATAATGTGGGAACAAAGAGCCACTTTAGCACTGAAAATAGGGAGTTTTTGATTAACACACTTCATCTTCAGGCCATTACAACAAAATTATTCACATCTCTCATAACTTTTCATGTATTTTCTTTTGTGAAACATTTGTTCTACTCTTCTTATGTGTACTGCATGTACATGAAGTTCAAGTTAGAAACATTGATATATGATGACACAGCAGTTTGCAAAATCTGCAAGGCCATTATAACTTTGTACTTTGTACCTTCTTTTATCAAAGATGAATTATTCACAACTGTCTTTTACTTTGAAGAAAGTGGGGTCACCTCCTTATGGAAGGTTTTTGAAATTGTCCGAGGATTGGCTGTTCGCAACTGTATCTCACAATCGGTTCGGTGGATCATTATGTACTTTGGCACATGGTTAGGAGGTACCTGCGCGATAATGCATTACGTGGGTTGTCGTTAAGTGTTCACTGTAACTTTCTTTACACAACAGGCAATGTAATATTTCAGAAATTACCCATTTTACCTTTGTACTGTGACAAAGGCCAGCCGTAATGCGGGGTTAACGGGCCATCAAATTATCTCCAAGTAGATGTTGTGTTGTTTCTTTGATCATTTTGAGATAGTGGAGACATTTGTGCTTTTTATCTAGTAGTGGCAGGCTTTTAGGCAGGCATGCTTCAACGCATCATCTGGACGCACTTTTCTTAGAATAACAAGAAATTTGATGCCCCTGGACGCCCTTACATTACCTAGAATATCGTCTGACAAGCATGAAATTCTGATTGACCAGGGATGCTACCAGGTCATCTGTGGTCACAGTCTTCTACTGTGACCTCTGGAACAGTATTTTTGCCTCTTGGGATACCTAAGAATGCACTTTTTTAACTTAAAATCATAAAAAAACTCTGCACCATGGAAGGTGGATGCCCCCAGACCCCCCCTACAATAGTCACTTACCGCGACACACCAATAAGTTTGGACTCCCTATTAATTATAAAATCCTAGCTAAAAGCCTGAGTAGTGGATATAGGAAACAGAGGTCAAATCAGTAGTAAAGTCAGGTGCATTAAACTGATATTTGTTTTTTTAATATCTGTACATTTTGTGTTATGATTGTGGATGTTTGTTTGAGCCTTTATTTATTCATGTTTCTTTTGATCTGTTATCTATGTATATGCCTGTGCTGTATATGTATGTTTTATTATTGGAACTTCGAACCCTGGAAGACTAGCCCTGAATAGGGCCAAGGGTATCGCAATAAAGGAATAAAGGACGTCAGAGTTGCCGCCGTGCAAGGGCCTTCAACCACTGAGTTTTGCACATTACTCTGTGGGACCACGTAGCGCAGTGGCAGTGTGTTCGGCTCAGGACCGAGAGGTCTCGGGTTCGAATCCGGCTGCCGTGCTGCCGATCTTGTGCCCTTGGGAAAGACACTTTACACGACTTTCCTCCCTTTACTCACTTGAAAGTGAGTACTTAGCTTTGGCTACGGCCGTCCCTCGAATAGGACGTAAAATGGAGGTCCGGTGTCTGGGGAGAGCCATACACTAGGCACGTTAAAGAACCCCCACATGTGCGATGGTGCGGTCTGCAATGGTGCAAATTAAAATCCTTCCGTCTAGAATTGGTGATTGTCTACAAATCAACCAGACTCCAGGAAGAATAGTGACATATCAGTCACTAATGGAGATCTTTATAACCAAACCAAATGAAACCAAACCAACTCTAGGAAGAAGAAGAAGATCTCACAATACGAACCTATACGTGGTGTCTGGAAGTAAACCCTCAAGTAGAAAGTCTGTGACAGGTAGTTCCACCGCCACCAGTCTCCCCTCCAAACCGATGTCAATGTTATAGCCCAGGATATCTTCCCCATTGCTGCACGGCTCGTCCCACTCCAGGTGCAGGGAGGAGGCAGGGTTCTCCGGGATCTCATCAGCCGCGAGTTGGAAGGTCGTGACGGCGCTGGGTGAAGACGCCGGCGTTTGACAGGTGGCGACGGGACTGAAGGGCCCCACACCAGCTGAGTTCACTGCCTACAAGGACAGATAGCAAAAACAACTTTCAACACAATTTAATTCAGGTCGCAACAGGACCGAAGGGTCCCACACCAGCCGAGTTCACTGCCTACAAGGACAGAAAGCAGAAAAACACTTTCAATTCTTTTGTGTGAAAGCAACCTGGCAGAAGTACAAAAGGCTAGTACATGTATTCTGAATACTGTCTATTTTATCATACCACTTCTATAATACATATCAAACATACATAAGACCGATAATGATGTGTTCCTAACAGACTGACTTATAAAGCCGAGTTCACTGCCTACAAGGACAGAAAGCAGAAGAACTTTCAGGCTATTTCAATTTTATTGTGAGATCAAACTGGCAGAAGTATATGTATATGTACGCTGAATGCTGTCAATTTTCACAAATATTATTTACAAAATTCACAATACTGTACATATCACCTATAAAAATTGAACACTCTCCTCTGGAGTACAAAATGGCTTTAATTACCTCACAACAGATAATCTATACTTAATTTTTTTCACAGTTAACAGTATGTAAAGACAATGTTAGTCTGGTTGGTTTTAGTCCCTCCGGCATAAATATGCAATATGCAATTTAAAATCCACAATGATATTAAGACCAAAGCTTCCTGCAGGTTTGCCTCTTAGCGATGGTCTATGCCAATTTTTTAAAGCAAAATGTAGACTGCTTTGAAGAGATAATATGATTTTAGAATCAACTTATTCCTTGTAACATCCTTAAAGTTGCGCTTATGGCCTAGGGAATCAACTAGCAGACACGAGATCGGGAAGCCACAAGTGGGATTCCTGGCTGCAATTAGGGTCGCGTCCTTCGAAACTTCCTTAACACGACTTTCCTTACTCCACCGAAGATGTAAAAATAGCTACCTGACTTTGATTGGGAAGGTACATGTAAAAGGCAGCGGAAAGAGAGGTATGGGCTCTGATTCCTGGAAGCACTCTGGGTGGTGTCCTTGCAGTACACCTAACACGACGTTCCTCACTCCATGCCAGGTGTAAAAATAGCTACCTGACTTTGATTGGGAAGGTTCATGTACATGTCAAAGGCAGCAGAAGGAGACAGGGGCTCTGATTCCTGGAAGCATTCTGGGTGGTGTCCTTGCAGTACACCTAACACAATATTCCTCACTCCATGCCAGGTGTAAAAATAGGTACCTGACTTTAGTTGGACAGGTATATGTAAAAGGCAGCGGAAGGAGAGGTATACTGATTCCTGGAAGCATTCTGGGTGGTGTCCTTGCTGTCCTCACTCCATGTCACGTGTAAAAATAGCTACCTGACTTCAGTTGGGGAGGCAAAAGGCAGTGGGAGGCGAAGTGTGGGTTCCACATGTAGCTGTCTCCCAAAGGCTATAGGACTTTCACCTTAACAGCTACATGCACAGGATATAAAGACTCTCTCTCCAAAAATATCTCTCCAGTGTCACTGATGAAAGACACGGGATGGTTGTCTGGAATGTCTGACCATTTCCAAAATCATATCCAGTTGCTTGAGTAACTGCTTTAAGGTGTACATCATTACCTGGATGTCTAACCTCCATCGACGTATGGGACTTTTTCCTTTATTTTACCAAACATCCTATCATTGGATTGTGTCCAGAAGTATATTGCAGACTTTACCTGGACTCTAAAGTAGTAGTAAGAGGCAGGGTTGAGCCCCTTGACTTCGTAACTGTTGGCCTGTCCTGCGTAGAGTTGGGAGAACGTGCCGTCCACGCAGCTCCACTCCAGTCTGTACTCTACCACATCTGCACCGTTCCCCGCTGGTGTCTGCAAAGTACGAGAAAATCAACATGTATGAAATCTTGTTTTTTTATTTTTTTATGTATTGGTCTTCACAGCCAGGGGCTAAATTGCAAGGAGCTTACAATAGGCAGGGCTAATCGCAAGGGTCTGGAGCGAGCTGCCATTCGGCGCCACTCAGGTGACCTCAATACAACAGTAATTGCTCCTAGTGTCTGCAGAGTAGGACCCAACCAACAGGTATGAGATATTGCCCTGCTACCTACAGGGTTCTAGCTAGTGCATTTTTGTGTAACAAGTCATCATGCTATTTTTTTCTGCCCACCACACTAAATTGAGCACCCTTACTCTTATATCGACCAGTAAAATAGTAGTAGTTTGGTTGTATTTACTTGGCTAATAATGCGACATTAGATGTGAAACATTTTGATATGACCCTCCAAATTGACAAAATAAATCCCTCTAATTAAGGTATAAAAGGAACTAAATCCCCCTTTTCACCTTACATTTTCAAAATCTCCACACCCCGAAGGGAAAAGATCTCCCTTCTTTGCCATCCTCCCAATTGGTCGCTTTAAGTCTTTACCTAGCCACAACCATTACTCATAGCAAAAATCCTGGCTAGAACCCTGCTATCTACCTGTCTAAGTATCTAGACCAGGCACTACATGTAGGTATAACTAGGTAGGAGGGGAATGGGGGACTTCTCTGTACTAAGTTCAGTGTTAAATCCAGTCTGTAGCACAGTAGAAATACATTGGAAAGACATATTTGTGGTGAAATGTATTTACTATCATGGAAAGGTCACCATAAAAGACCATGTCGCAAAGATTTAAAGATTTACAGTGGCAAACCCTTACCTGCCAGCTGACCAGTGCAGCTGTGGGCGCCTTACAGGTAAGTACCGGCTCCGCAGGTGCGTCAGGTGGGCCTGCACCTGTCGTGAAGACGGATGGCTCAGACACAGGCCCTCCCTGTAAAAAAAAAAAAACAATTTTGAAATTTGTTCACTCTCTGATTAGCTTTTTAGATATATAGTGTCATACTGATATTACTGTATTAAGCAAATACTATTTTAAATGTATTTTATTGCAATACTGTTTTAATTTGTCTGTATGCAACGATTCTTGAGCACCTTGTTATTGCAATAATTTACAATCTTCGATTTTAACAGCCGCTTTAAAGAATTTCTGAGAAAGAACACAACAAAGTTGATCATTATAGCCAAACCTGTGCACTTCTACATAAGGACCACTTGGACAAAGTGACCACATTTTGTTGAGGCTTAGACATTGACACAAGCATTTGTCCACATAGACCATTTTATCAATCATTTGAGTGTATTTTGGACTGCATTTATTCAGCAAGGAAAACCAAAGACTCTTGACAGTCAGATTTGCCCCTGACTTACCCCCACTCTGTTAAAGGCTTTCAGCCAAAATGCATATGTCCTCCCCGGCATGATTTTTCCCATTGACACAAGCATCTGTCCACATAAACCATTTTATCGGTCATCTGAGTGGTCTTTTTGGATATTTTGGACTGCATTATTAACCAAGGAAAAAAGGCCCTACACAGTCGGATTTACATTTTTTTGTACCCCTGACTTACCCCCACTCTGTTGAAGGCTTTCACCCTAAATGCGTATGTCCTCCCCGGGAGCAGGTTGATGATGGTACACTCCATCTCTGGCCCCTTGTACACATCCAGGGATGTGCAGTCGTCCATCTCCATATCCACCAGGTACTCGGTGGGTGGGCAGCCACCATCGTAATCCGGGGGTGCTGGAAAAAATAAATGTATTCAAGTGTCCGAATTACAAAAATGTTATGTAATGCAATGATAGGGTTTCTCACTACTTCCTGTGATCATAGTCTTTCATTTTCTTCGAATCATGACCACCTTGCACAACAGGGTGTCTAAAATTATTCACAGATACCAAAAACTTATGGCTTAGAGAGAAAGAAAGAAATTTTCAAATTTGCACAAGTGGACATTTTCATATGACCCCTGACATTAGCACTGATTTCGTATGAAACAACACTAACCACCCCCCTCCTCTACCCTTCATGAGCGATTCATGTATGGTTTCCAAGTCACATTGTAGTCTAATACAATTATGGACAAGGGGTGCTTGAGTACCCTATACATGTAGCTCTGTTTATACAGTCCCACGTAGGGCTGGGTACTGGTACAGAAAATTCAGGTCCAGGTCCGGTTCAGGTCCAGAGGATTAGGTCCAGGTCCGGACCTGAACCTGGACCTGATGCAGTATGACTCATACCAATGGTCCATTTCACTACAAAGAAATCTGTTTGGTGGAGAATTAGACTTACACTGGCGTTTTAAAATCCTTCAACGCTAACTGCACCTGTACGATTGGCTGTAAAACTTGGTAGAAATTACTATAAACTCTACTCTACTTCACTCTTGTTATTCTCTTCCACCTGCAAGCGCCAAAACGTGTGAATGCCTGATGAAATAATCTGTTAATTTTCTAATCGGTCCAACATCCGGTCCACCTAATTTTTTCAGGTCTGGTTTTTCTGGACCGGTCCAATGAGGAAAACCGGTTTTGTACCGGTACGCTGTACCGATACCCAGCCCTAGTCCCACGTCTACCACAAGTCGTGCTCCAAGTCGACTTGATAAACACTTACAAGTGTGAGCCTGCTTGTATGTAAACCCAGCCATTGACTACTACATGTACAAATAGGAGAATGAAGACATGCTTACCCCACTTAATTTGTAGAGAGTTAGCCTTTGGTTTTCCGCAGAGCTTGGGCGGATGGCACTGGCCCGGTATGACTGGCAATGTAGTGATGCTGTATGACTCTGAATACTGAAAGGCAACACAAGTACAACATAAAAACAATGCATTGAATGCCTATTGCATTAGGGGAGTGGGGCTACATTGCAATTATTAAGTTTGTATACACATGAATATCAAAATACAAATTCAATACATGAACGGTTATCATTTAAACCAAGAGGTCATGCTTTTGGTTAAGAGTTTGTGTGTGTGTGTGCATATGTCTTGATGAGTCCATTTGTGTGTTGGAAATTACAGTTCAGACTCTTTTCCCGCACCCCTTGCTTAATTCACACCGACGTTTCGATGACCATCTGTCACCATCCTCGGGGTAATTCTGACTAGTTTACATGGTACTCCAGCACCAGGCTTTTTACAGTGGTGTACCAACCTGATGAAACTATTCAATAACAGTTCAACCTTGTTTCAAAACTATTTATACAAAAGCCCTGCACTGTACACGTACCTGACTTTGACCCCCGGCGCCCACACATGCCACCCTCAGTTTGTACGTCCCTCCTGGCACAAGGTTGTCACAGGTGTGCTCCAGGGCCGTACCAGTGTAGACCACCTCATATGGACCATCTGTAAGAGTCAACATTAAGGTCTCATTCAAGACTACAAAGTACGTATATCCAACTAGTTCTCCTTTGCATATCAAGTCACAGCTAGAATATATAAAAACTATCTCCAACAAGATTTTTCCAGTGTCACTGACGAAAGACACCCGACGGCTGTCTGAAACGTCTGACCATATGGCGTATCTTATTACCTGGATGTCTAACCTTCATCAACGTACGAATACATTTTTTTTTTCTACCATTGCAGCAAAGGCAAGAATGTCAGTGAAGACCATCTCATATGGGCCATCTATAAGAGTTGTCAACATTAGGGTCTTATTCAAGACTTTAACTTCTTCCGAACTTTGGTACAAATCTTTGAAATCTTCGCAATGGAAAAATATTTGCCTTCTGTGGGCCCATAACTTAAATCCTTTAAACTGGATGGACTAGCCATGAGAAGTAATGATCTGCCAGAGCATCCAAAAGAAACTAGTGACTGCAAGACATGGAAAATGTTGTAGTAGGTCTATCAAGACGAAAATAGCCAAAGAAAAACTAAAATTACGAACCTATATTACATAAGAAGTTCAATGGTTCATGTACTATCAACACATAAAATTATACTGTCTGTGCCTGAATTACTGAACCTACAGGAAATGTATATAATTATTAATTCTATATCAAGCACATTGACCTTACGTTACATACACATTAATGATTAGGTATTGACAACAAAATCTACTGGTACGCGCACAAATTGAATCTCCATGGCATTTACCCACTCCTCACAAAAGGCATTTCTGCCCTGCTAGCGTATACCCACGCCACTTAAAACCAAGGACTGCCGACAATTACCTTACACTTACAAAGAAGATTTCACCACTGTGACATTTTACATCAGTAGGGTTGGCTAAAAGGGAGTTATTTACAGCATGTAACACTCCTTGATGCGCCCTTTAGGGTACACCCTCAGAGTAATTCCAAAAATTTACCTTCAAAATTTCACAATTCAATTTTCCATTACCCTGCCAATGCTGCAAGTCGAGGTATAAAGTTTAGAATTTAAAGCTCTGACTTCCAACAGAAGTAAAGCTAGTTGGCCTTGCTGTTTCATGTGAAGCATTGATGTAAATGAACCTTAAGGCTTGTGATATCTACATAGCCTTCAACCAGACAAAGCTTCAAGCAACAAGTTGAAAAATCAAAGCCTGGACTTTCATACCCTACTTTACATATGCATGACAGAAACCAGGTTCTATGGCTAAACATGGTACATGTAATGCTACATAGCATCTCCCGCTTCTGCTTTGACTGAAATTATAACATCCTTACTACAATTATATCCGCCCCCTCCTCAGACACCTGAACCCAGTGGATGTAGCCTTCATCAAAGAAAGCACACATCTTTTCGGCCCTTTCTAAGAGGATATCAAGAGCCAAAAGGCCGGATAGAAGTCCGTCGGTATCATCAGCTAAATAGCGTCTAACATATACTATATACACATGTATATCATAGTGCCTTTCAGACAAAAACACTTCAATAAACGATGTTAAAGGTTGAGTGAAAGGTCGAGAGAGACAAACCTTTTCCAGACGCCATCTCTAGTAAGTATTTACTGATGTCTGTTCCTCCAGTATCTCGAGGTGGATCTGAGGAAAAGGAAGGAAAAAACCTATCATGAACAAACAGAATTTCATGTTCTCTTCACAAGTAGATGTACATTATGGATTTCATTCAATAAGATGCTAACATTAGAAATTTTTACAAACAGAATGTAAATATACCTGTATATCTACGTGATTGTGTATTAATATTACTGCATAGTTTGACATTTTCGCCAAAAGGTTTTGATTAAATGCAGCAACTGCTTGAAATAATGCAAAACATTTGATTTCAATAATTATATACTTTATGTCCCCTTTCTTTTAAACAATACTAAATCATGGAGAGCGCAGTTGATCTATATCCCACATGGAACACAATTTCTCTCTTCAATTTAGAAAAACGTGAACCAGCAAATTTAATAACGAAAAATTTCAAATTAGACTGGTGAAGCATCTTTTTGCGCCAGCTTTCATTTATTACTGAAAATACAATTAAGGCACGATCTAGACACAGTTTTTCACGATATCTACGAGCCGACAACCTCTCGCCGACAGCTTTTTTTCAGCCCCCTACGCTCTAGATCCCTCCCGACATCTCTGCTGATATCAGTAAAAACTGTGTCTACATTGGGCCTAAGTCTCCAGGCTACTTTCCATTCAGATCGAGAGGAAAGAGGTAAGATATAGCAAAGATACAAAGTACATGATTCTCCTAATAAATCCATAATCATGTTGTCCTAATTAAATCATTGAAATTTCTTGAGGAGTCACGAGGGAAGAGGTACGGGTCATACAAACTATACCAAAGATACAAATTACATGATTCTCCAAATAAATCCATTAACTGTTGTCCTACTAAATCCATTAAAATCTCCCCAGGAAGCTTGTGAAATCTCCAATCTGCGCTAATTAACTGCACGGGCCCCGCTATGCATAAGCGCCGAAGAGTATCTCGAGCGCCTTGATGGTATGGTACCCAGGCTAGAAGAAGTCTCACCCCAGGAGATCTTGAAGTGCTGTGCATGCAAGCGGCCTTTGAGCTGTGGTCTGGAAGGCACTCCTGGCTTTTCCGGATTGGTGCAGAACGTCACTTTCTCGCTCCAGCCGCTTCGCCCCTCCGAATTGCTGGCAAACAACTGAGAGAGGAGGAAGAAACCACAACACAATTAAAAAATGTGTTCATCATAGTATATCGTACAAAATCATATTCAGTTGCTTGAGTAACTGCTTTTTGGCCCTCCAAATTGTTGCTACACAACGAAGAGAGCAGGAGGGGGAGGAATAATAAGGTAAAGAAACTGCTGAAGTGTTAGAAATTCCACCGGTAACTGTACTTGAGGCACCAATTAGGAAGAGTATTCATGTCTATCAAAACATAAGTGAAGCAATCAGAAAAGCTGAGGATGCCACAAACTTCTCACTCCAGCCACTTCGGCCCTCCGAATTGCTGGCACACAACTGAGAGAGCGGGAGGGAGAAGAGTTTTAAGTTAGAATTGCCTGTACATCTGTAACAGCATTGCTTATGGGTGGCACCCATCTCCATTTCTGTAACCCGTGGGCCACACATATGTACTAGCCACTATAGCAGGAGGCTAGTCCGCTGGTAGTGATGTGTGTTTAACTCACATACTCTTCCTCATTAGTGCTGAGTGCTAAGCAGAGAAAGCAGTATGTACTATTTTTAAAGTCTTTGATATGACTGGGCCGGGAATCAAATTCACGACCTAAAGCCAAATGCAAGGCAAACACTCTACCCACTCCACCATTGCACCACTTCATTATCTATCCATGAGGGGGAAGATGCCACAACACCATTCATACAAAGGTAACTAATAGAATATACACCATGAGATTTTTGCAATTTTTTTTGTTTTTTAAGTTAGCAGTTTCCACAACTCAGCAGTGAACATATATTGTATAATACTTTTTTTATTGTGTTTGAGCTATAGCATACTAGTACAATCAGCATCTTAAACTTTATCAATGATATCTTTGTTATTACTAAGTCTTCATCAAATGTATCACACATAATACTTAAATGTATCTTTATTCTTTACTGGAATTGTGTTTCATTGGAAAGTATATCTACTGTCCTTCAAAATTGGTCACAATTCTATAATGAACACCAGTGTTAACTATGCATGTTCCCCTGATGACCCTGTCTGACGTCAGCAGGGGAATTCGGACACTTCCATATCCGGACTATTCATAACCATCGACCAATATACATGAATGTATAAAGAAAAAGAAGTTTCATACCCCATGAACAACCCATGGCTTACAAATGTAGGTCACATTTCCAAACCGGGGCCCGACCGGGATGTTTTAAGAAACGAATAATGACAATGTATACTTAGAATATTCACAAATCATGCCCATGAATCTTATTTTGACATTGTGTGTGTTTGGATGCATTTTATATCATTCTTTTCTCTGCTGAAAGCCGCCCAGCCAGGCCCCGGTTTGGAAATGTGACCTAAGCCTAACAATTCATACTGTATCTTTCTAACTATACTGTATTTCTCTAACCATATCTCATACGTCTACATGTACACGAGTACAACATACATTTTTACAAGCACAAATGTACGACAGAACACAAATACACAAAGATTTGTGACATCAGCATGTAATCTGGTCTGCCATTACAGAAAAAATATGAGCCTTACCCTGAAGTGGTAGGAACTGTTCCTTCTCAGTCTTTTATGTGTGTAGGTGAGGTCATCTCCATTGTAAACTGGTTGGAAACCATAGCCCTGTACAACAGTAAAAGCAAGCAAGCAAGATTTTAATATTAAACTCATAGTATGCTTAGCCTAGTATACTGACCTTCCACCTACTCCAATCTTTTAAGTATGCTATTGCTATATGGTATAGATCAATTTCTTCCATATTTGTACTTACATGACATTTTATAGTTATTGATTACATATTTTATTGCATTATATTGTATTGTTTCTTGTTATGAATTCTTTGTATTTTTGTCTGCATTTTTGTAGGTTCTGCCGCTACCAGCCCAAAGCTGCCTAGGCAGACCCTTGTAATGACTTGTCTCATCGTCAATAAAGTCAAAGTCAAAGTCATGCAGGTTTGACAAGAGAATCCTTTCTTGCCCTGTACAGCCGGGATTTGAACCAGTCAGCTTGTGACAAGGCTTCAACTTGAAATAACAAGTTAACTGTTTATTGTAAATACATGCCCGTGGGCTAAATTGCAAGTACACGTACAAACAAAATGTCACATACATGTATTAATCAATAATGGAAAATATAACGGTATTCAGGACTACAACTGATGCTATACTACATTCTGAAATATTCACGGTGCTCGTTTTGTTGGGTTTGACGTAAAACCTATATTTGCTTTGGTGGGTTCATTGACACTTTAAGCATTGAAACAATCAAGCATACGCAGAAAGAATTTTACAACCTACTATGCCTGTACCCGGACAAAGCCTCAAGCAACAAAATCTACAAATCAAAGCTCTGACTTCAATTTCAAACAGAGGTAGAAGCTAGCTGTTCTTGCAAGGTCAGTGACACTTATTGCAAATTGCAATGATTCAAATGAAGAACAAGGCTCATATCGTAACACTTAAAACACAAGTAAAATCTACGTGTTGTTGCTTTTGCGGCTTTAGTGTCACTTGTTGCAATGATTCAAATGAAGCACATTTAAGTCTAACAAATTTACACTCCACTTTGCCTGTACAAGGACAAAGTCAACAAATTAAAGACCTCACTTCAAACGAAAGTAAAATCTAAGTGACACTCAATGACAATTAATTTCAGCAATCATTTGTAGCATTAATGCAAATTAAGCCAAAGGCTCGTAGCTCTCAAAATTTACCACCCATGTTCACTTTTTTTTTTTACTCTTCGAGCAAAATGTCAACAACTCTGAATTCAAACAGAAGTTAAACAACAATTTGCCTCTGATATTCTGTGACATTTGTAGAATTAACACAAGGGAACCTCAACACTTGTACCAATTTATGTTATGACGCCAGTAGAGCAAGCTTTGAACTAGTGATTTCCACAAGCACGAGGCTGTCAACGTGGTTGACCTACACTTCAGGTACATGGACACAGGTTTTGACTATGCCACCGTGAGAAGAGTAAAATGACGCTACATACACGTACATGTATGTATGAACCAGGGCTCTAGCCAGCTCGACATTTTTTTCCGTCAGCCAATTCCCATTGTCGCTAAAACACTATTCCAGGAGTTAGAGAGACTGAACTGAGACCTTGAAAAACGGGTTTTGATGAGATTATTGTATGCGAAAGGGCACCGACACACATTGTCAACAATCATAACAATAGCAAAACAAACAGTGTGTGGCTTTTATGGCCGTGGACGGCGTCCCCAAGCAGCCTGTAGCTTCCACCAAGGAGCTTTTATCAGATTTTTGTCCGTCAAAGTTGACGGATTGGTTTGAAAATTTTTCCGTCACACACAGCAAAATTCCGTCAATTGACGGAAAAACGGACGCTGGCTAGAGCCCTGGTATGAACTGTCTTTCATAGATGCAAGTACTGGTTTGTGAAAGGAAAAAAGAAGTTTTCTTTCTTAAAGAGTAAATTGAACGCTGCCTTGGAAACAGACTGTGTTCCCCCCATTTTTCTTTGGGGGGTGCTCGTTACTGAAACACGAATTGTAATTGTCATTGACCTGCCAGTAGCAATATTTTGTTTTAGGTGTTTCGTATATGGCGTTATGTATTCGTAATTGTTTATTAATGTATATACATATATTTCTGTAGTCACCATGTACAAGTTGTAAAATCAGTGATATTCAGTTTGTTTTTTACTGACTGCGATGCTGATTGTTTTTCTGAATAAACGAATATGAATGGTCCTCGCTAAATTGTTACTGGGTGTGGTTTAGTGTACGGTTTTAGGCCCAACCTAGATACAGTATTTTCCAACATCTAGACACAAGAACAGGACATAGTGCGGAGATGTCAATAAACAAACAAACAAACAAACAACCTTGTGGTACGCATAACAGTTCTCAACAGTGGAACATGTAGTGAGAGTTCATTAGATTAGATTATATACAAATGTACTCTTGTTATATATAATTTACCACCCATGTTCCCTTCTCTCTTCTAGTAAAATGTCAACAACTCTGAATTCAAACAGAAGTTAAACAACATTTTGCCTCTGATATTCAGTGACATTTGTGGTATTAACACAAAAGGAGCTCAACAGATGTACCAATTTATGTTATGCCTACAGTAGACCCAGCATTAAACCAGTGATTTACACAAGCACGAGGCTGTCAACGTGGTTGACCTACACTTCAGGTACATGGACACAGGTTTTGACTATGCTGCAGTGAGAAGCTTAAGATGATGCTACATAAAAGTTTATCTAGTTGAAATGCAAGTATTGGTTTGTGACAGGAAAAAAATTAGTTTTTTTATTCTTAAAGAGTAAATTGAATGCTGCCTTGGAAACAGACTGTAAGACAGTGTTCCCAAAAATTTGGGGGTGACACCCACATATACAGGGTAGAGGCATTTGTTTTAGGCCCAATTTAGATACAGTTTTTCCCGACATTTAGACACAAGAACAGGACGTAGCGCGGAGATTTTTATTAACAAAAAAACAAACAAACAACCTTGTGGTATGCAGAACTGAGTTCTCAATGTTGGAACATGAAGTATAAAAGCAATAATAATGAGTTTCTGAACAATTTTAAGTATAATCCATGCTTCCTAAAATCAGGTGCAGGTACAAGTTGTCATAATTTACAATGTTACCTGCACCAGCGCAGGTATTCAGAAACAAGTATTTCAAGCCCTGTACTGTATACAACATATCTTTACCGTGTCTTCGTCTTCCATCTCCAGGGTGAATGCCTCCACATCTGCCCCGGCCGGTTTGGTCCAGTGGAGTTGAAGCGACGTCGTCGTAGCTCGTACCAACTTGGGCGGCTCCGGGGTGGGAGGGGGGCTCCCAGAGGTGTGACAGTATACCTCTGGGCTGAAATCACTGGATGGGAAGAAAAAAAAATTAACACCATTACAAAAACTTTGACAATGTCCAATAATATTCACAGTATACCTCTGGACTGAAATCACTAGATGGGAAGAAAAATGAAGATTTAGAAGCACAGATAGAAAAATAACATCATTACAAAAATGTTGCTAATGTTCAATAACATTGCATAACCAGAGTGATGAAAAGAAGGCGAGATCTTATACAACGGTACTGTAAGTAGGAGAAAGAGCAACTAGAAGTCTCAAGAGGGATGAAATGAATTCTTAATCACCTCTTCCCCACTTCATTCTGAGCAGCTAGCCTGAAGGTGTAGCAGGTGGAATGTGTCAGCTTGGTAGCCTTGTATATCTTCTGTGGTCCACTGTACACTTCACGGAACCCGTTCCCCTTCTTTCCCTGTGGAAGAAAAGCGGTATGAAGTTGACTTATCCATACAGGGCTCGAAATACTGGGTGCATGCGCACCCAGGTGCACCCAAAATTAAAGCTGTGCACCCAATTATTTTCTGTGGTTGCACAAGTTGCACCCAAATATCTACATAGGCTTATGTATGTAAAGATATCAGAGTATACTAGTATACATCATATTCTTGACATCTAAGTGTTAGAAAGATAATGAAAATGTCTGCCCTGGTACTTGTTTAAGAATTTGACAGTTTGTCACTAAGTTTTATTATTAGGTAGTTCTGACATTCTACTTAAATTCAGGTTGGGCACATTTTGGTGCACCCAATTTAAAAAAAAAAAAAAAGGAATTTTGAGCCCTGCCATATATGCAAGGCATAAGATATAGGAGGATTGTGTTACACAACCAAGCATGTTCAACATCTTCAGATGATATTCATCACATAAGCATGGAGGAGTATCAGGGCATATGACGTTAGGGAAGCAATCAGGAAGCAAACGATGTCATGAATTAAACTGTAGAAGCAGGAAAATTTTCTTTTTAAAGATTTTGCCCTTTTTGTCAGGACTGTCCAAAGTGAATGTCTGAAATGTTAATGATTAAAATCATGTAAATACAATATATACATGTCTGTTGTCTTCAAGTTCAACAACAGTCAACACCAAATTTTACTACATTTTATATCTACTGACATACATAGGAAACTGCTGTTAGAAATTCCACTAACGAATAACACTTGAGGTACCAATTAGGAAGAGTATGGGTAATATTAGAAAATAAGTGAAGCAATCAGAAAAGCTGAGGATGCCACAAAATGAATAATTCAGGGTTTAAATCATACAAACAGGAAGATTCCAGAAAATTTCTGTGTACCAATTGAAAGCATTAGTTAATTTTGTCTAGAACTGGTCATGGTAGAAGATTGTTATTTTTCAAATAGAATGTTTCAAATGTTATAACACAATGTATGTTTAATATCATATTTTATACAAAAAAATATATCTTCGATACCAGCATTTACCTCACTGTACAAAAGAACCAAATTGAACTTGCATACAAATGTACATGTACTTAAAACCTATACTACATCTTGTAAGAATATGTGACAACTGCTAGGCAACATATACATACATGTATTTAGCAAAAATAAACCTTCTTTTCTTTGTAATTCACTAGCATATCAACCTATTTTGGGGGCTTATAAGCATCGTGAGGTTTTGTTGTGTCTATTGCTGGTGATACAAGTTGAGTGTAATTTTACAAAAATTGCATCTACATGTATGCTTCCTGTTTTACTTTTGTATGCTTTTATGTTCAATAAGCCGGAAAATTTTCAATCTAACTTAACTTCCTTTCATCCAAGTAATTCTCCTGAAACAATCCTAATATAGACGACTTCATTATAAAATCAGGCCGGAAGTTATCACCAAACGTGTTCTTTCCACATCAACAGGTGCCCACTATAATGGTCTCCAACTGTGTATGAATAAATGTGCGATTCCCAATCCAGAACCTTCCAGGAGGAAGTCATGTTGGCTAATTGCTGTGGCTTGAGAGTTATTGTAATTTGGAGACCTGCTATATCAACAGGTATCTGCCGGCCATGGTAAAAGCTATGAAGGGCAGGAAGTACTGGAAGTACTTCATCTATACGAGTGGTTGCGAAGTTGTCACGGTGATGCAGTGGTAGGCAAAAATCAGGTGTTTGGCAAAAGATTAATTAACACATTAAACAGCAATTTGACCTGCTACTGGGTAATTTAAATATGAATTCTTAATCCCTTAATTCTGGCCTCCCTTGCACTGTTCATGTTTCATAATTCATTAATATGTACTTATTGCTGTTGTTCTTAAAGTGCGAAACAAATAAACAAACAAATAAACAAACAATCCAAGCTACTGACATCATGGTAGGCACCACCCGTCGAATACCCCGGATATAAACAGCAACAGCGATCGCCTGTATACCTCACCGGATTTCTCCGGATGAACTACAATGATATGCAGATCATACGCAATTTGAAGGTAAAGGACGTTGCTATGCCATAAATTAGCATGACTGTCTCCTAGACGATTCTGACTGATCAGAAAAATGCTCACCTCGTCCCACTCCAAGATGAAACAGGTGATTTTGGACCCATTGTCCAACGGAGACTGGAACGGAAGGAAAACAGATATAGTAACTTTGATAACAATACTGTAAATGCAGAAATGTTTGCGGTGGTTTTATGTTCGCAGTTTTCATGTTGAAAATTTACCGCGAACTTAAAAAACAACCACGAACATTTTTCCATGGCAGTAAGAGACTACAGTGCATGGTGCTACAGCGAAATTAAAACCACCGCAAACAGTTCTTTCCCAGCAACTGCGAAATTAAATCCCCGCAAACTTGAATACATTTACAGTA
Source organism: Branchiostoma floridae (assembly GCF_000003815.2). NCBI lineage: Eukaryota > Metazoa > Chordata > Leptocardii > Amphioxiformes > Branchiostomatidae > Branchiostoma > Branchiostoma floridae. Next base: position 6,090,284 of record NC_049990.1, read on the forward strand.
ACTCATTTACAGTAAATATTTCATTAATATAAAGGCATGATAAAAGAGAAACATCCACTTGTGAAACTTGGTAAGAATTGTTTACTAAGTGTGTACTAGTCACCATGAAATTTGAAGAGATATTACATCTTTAATTTATGTCTAGACAAATGTATACAAACATATACACTTCTTGGATATTCAATAACCCTTTGGCAATGCTGAAATATTTCCCAACTAGGAAATTTTAAAAATGCTAAACTTCATTCATATAAATTGAAAGCTTTAAAACGATGGAACTAAATGTTGATTTTGCACATGTTAGTAAAAACAAAAGGTTGAGCTTGTTTCGGATCCAAACCAGGAAAACTTTATGTTCTGAGAAAAACGTGTTTCAGAACCCTCACGATACTTACCATCCACTTCAGGGCAAGGCTGTTTTTGGTCCTGTTGGACAGTTTTGGTGCTGCAGGCGCCTCGGGAGGTGCAGTCAGTGTCCGGAAACTACACACTAGTGGAACACGAGTTAACACAGGTTAGGACCCAAGCTTACAACACGAGTAAACATGGGTCAAGGTGCACTCTTACTGCACTTGCGTCAAGCTTGCGTCACTGCGAGGTTCAAAAGATACTCAACGAATTTCAGAGATAAGGAACAAATTTTCTTACTTATTGTGTAATTTGTCGTCTTCTAAGTCATACTTTTACGTATTACGCAATATTTAAATGCTAAAAAATTGGAGAAAATAACAAAACAGTGGAGCAGTGAACGAACCCCGCAGTGACTCAAGCTTGATGCAAGTGCAGTGAGAGTGCGCCTTTAGGACCCAAACTTGCAACGCAGCTCCTAAGTCGACTTCACTATGCATTAAACCCATCACAAACCACAGTTCATCAGTCAAAACTCAAGGCAAACACAGGAGAAACACACTCATTAGAAGAGGAGATATCTCCTGTGTGCATACTAATCTTTCCCCCAGTCAGAGAGTTTGTAATACGTTTGTATATGCTTTAGAGGGTGTGTATCCAAAATTCTCCTATCGCCAATAGAGACTGTGATTCCAATGTGCTTTTCATGTGTTTCATGATGCAAGTAATAAGTTACTTTTAAGAGGAGAGCATACTGTATTTAGCAGAAAGCACTTTTCAAATCAGGCTGGCACGTTCTTGTGTTTCTGTGGGTGGAGTAGCTTGTCACGGATATTAGCTATCATTTCATTGGGCATGACTGTGTATCCTTCAGTCGTGCATTGGAATCACAACAGAAAAGTGTTCAAGTCTTTGTCTACTGTAAAACAGAGTTTTGCGAGGGTGACAGAGTAGTTTTTAATGAGCTCTTTTCTTTTGTGATCGTAGAAGGTACAGTTTGAAATAAAAGGTTTCATCTTCCACCAAGATCCAGTGTTTTTTATGTGAGAACAATTGTATGTAATATTTTCTTACCTTCCGATGTCATTCCTTTGATGTTATCGCTAAGGGCATATACACTGGAATACAAAACATAAGAATCAGAACCAATTAGGCCATTAAAATCACATTAGGCAGTAGCATTACAGCATTTACAGCCACTCTAATAATATACACTTACTCCATCCTTCTTTAGATCAATCAACATGTCAAAAACTAGAAGCATGCACTGACCAAAGGTCTTTCACTGCCTGTTTTGAAGTGCATATAACACGTACAAGTATTCTTTAAAACAGCATTTACAGCCACTCTAATAATACGCACTTACTCCATCCTTCTTTATATTAATCAACATGTCAAAAACTAGAAGCATGCACTGACCAAAGGTCTTTCACTGCCTGTTTTGAAGTGCATATAACACGTACAAGTATTCTTTAAAAAGGAGTACTTCACTCTTTTCTTAGAAATGACATCTCGATCAACAGATAAATTGACTACGCTATGTCTTAAAACGGCTATTAGATGGCCTCAAAACACTTAACACATACATGTATATTTGAAATAGAGTACTCTACCCCTTACATTTATAATTAACATTTCAATCAATCAATCAAAACATGACAGTTCCATTATGTCTTTGATAATGTCTTTCCACTTTTAAAAGTGCCAGGGTCCAAAAATTTGACACTAAATGACCTCAATGAAAATCTTTCAGCTTCACATGAATCAATGAATGTTCAAACGAACAATAAACAATTAAGTTAATTTTAAAGATTAAAAATGAATGTTTGCAAATTCTGTGCATTTTGTTCTGTTTTAAATTATACTATTTCACATCTCGCCTCATATATAAAATCAGGGTCACATTAATTCCATTTCATTCCCTCAAAGATCACCATAGAGTAAAAGGGCCATAACTTACACCTATGTGTATCCTTATAAATGTGAGCTTTCATCCGTTCAAAAAACTTTTACCTACGTTTATCCTTGAATAAATGTGAACTTTCATTTACTTACCTTAAGTGATATTCGCTCCCCGGCCTCAAGTCTGTCAAGCTGCATTCCTTTTTCTCCCCACTACATAGCAAAGAGCACGACTGTTACCACAATGTTACACATTACAAACACTGACACCCTCCAGGTTAATTTTGGACTTCCAGATTAATTCCGGACAAACCTTATTCATTTGAAAAACAATTAACCAAATGAATTACGATTTGAAATAATGGTATATTAAAAGGTAATTAATATGTTAATATTGCAATTATATGTCTCCAGGAACAAAGCCAATTCTGGAGAATTCGAGCCAGAATTCTGGCCCCGAGTCAGAATTCTCCAGAATTCTGGGAACCTAAGTCAGAATTCTCCAGAATTCTGGGAATCTAAAGCCAGAATTCTTCAGATGCTTTGTTCCTGAAGACATCTAATATTAATTACCCTTAATCTTAAATCTTAATTCATAAAATAGTTAATTGTTTTTCAAATGATTAAGGTTTGTCCGGAATCAATCTGGAAGTCCAAAATCAACCTGGAGGGTGTTCGCAGCGCGGCAGCATTTCAACCAGTGTAGAGGTGTTTGATTTACCTTCACACATTTTTGTTTTCAAGATCAGCACTTTGGCTATAGAATAAGACAATAACAGAAAAAAAATCTACTTCACAAACCATGTACTTCAAAATGCAGAAAATACATAAAAACAAGTATCAAAAGGAAGGTAAAAGGTTCTAGATTTTGCAATTCTACTAGGGGAGGTCAGGTGTATCATCCTTGAAAATAATTGAGCCTGGGCCTGGAAAAACATGATCAGAAACTCCCTTTCAACAAGCCGAGCTGCCACGATTTGAGATGAAAGCTTGTTGACAACGGAAGAAAGAGTAGGAAGTCTAGTAATAGGTCATAGCGCACGCTTTGTTCTGGTAATTTCCAGCTACACAGGGGGGTCTTCTTGGCAACAGTGGCTTCGGGCAGTTACAAACTGTACAAATCTACTTGTTGGGCAAAAAGATATTTCATCCCATCCATCCTAAAAATCTTAACTTCAAGATACAATATTCATGTCGAAAATGAATTTTAAGACTGTCATGACAGATGTAATACCAAAAATCAACAAACGAAGAAAAAAAATTCAAGTTGGAGACAGCCCTGTTTAAAACTTAATTCACCTGTCCTGTCTTTTGCACACACAAAATCAGTTTGTTTTCATTTCCCTTAGCATTTTTCATTCATTTTCCCATGTCTATTTGTACCGGTCACTTGTATTGTAATTAACTCATGCATAGTCTGCCAATAATCTCTTGAATTAGAGGCTAGGCAGTATGAAAGAAGAAGAAGAAGAAAACATTGACTTGCACAGTTGCAAAAAGGTGAATAAGAATTGAACACACCTGTAAACAACCTTGAAGTTGCCATCCTTGCCTTTGTCGGACATCACCAGTTCGTAGCTGAAGTGCGCCTGGTCGATATGGTTGTGTCCGGGATCGCTGCTCCCGTTCATGCACAGGGGAGGAGGTGACCACGACACTTTGACCGACCTCGCTTCTACGTTGTGGACCTGTAGGACATTCAAACAACATAAGGTACATAAGTCACAACACATTCATATTGAGTCACCGGGACATTTCATCATCTTGGACAAAGTACAAATATTGTACCGGATTATTTTGCGAGGGGGGGTAAAGGAGGCCATCTACATTAGAGCACATCAGCCGACACTCAACAGGGACGGGGGCCCATATCGTCTGCCAGGCATTTATGATTCGTTACTCGAATCACGTGTCTCTAAGTCACGTGATCACAGTAACTGAATCGTCACTCCTGAAGAAGGTCGATGGAAACGCGACTGAAAATTTGAGGTAAGCTAATTTTGGGGTTGTAAGACAGTGGAAAATCTTCAATATAAGGTACATCAGTTTGGCGGCACTTGAACCCCACTGTTACAGGACTAGATCTTCCTATTGTCAGACAACTTATCAGCACATAAGGCAAGGAGGTTCAAGAAAAACTTTTTTTAAACTTGGTTAAGGCAAGGAGGTTTAGATAAGGAGGAGGTGAGGAGCTTTACAAAAGATTTTTTAACCTCAAGGCGGTTCCTATTTAAACCTCCTTGGTTTAGACCCCAGTCAAACTTTAAAAAATGCAGTCAAATGAAGAATCCGATTAAAATTATTCTATCAGATTAACAAAATGCATTAATAGTCATTTTTAGACAATATTTATATCTTTGGCATGCTCGCATCAGTTTTTACTTGTCTCACATTACACTATCGATGCACTGTATGTTCAATTTTGTCTTGTTGTGCATATACATGTACATTGTATTGTTAAATGTTATCACTGTTAACGTTTAAACCAGGATTATCTGAAAAACAGCACAGATCTGTAAATTCCTGGTTTGACAAATTAAGTGAAAGTGTATGGAGTATGTGGATGTACAATACTGACATCTAATTACTGTGAATACATTTAAGTTTGCGGGGATTTAATTTCGCGGTAGCGGGAAAAATTACTTTTCGCAGTGGTTTTAATTTCACGGTAACACCATCGACTGTAGTTTAATACCATAATAGAAAAATGTTCGCGGTGGTTTTAAGTTTGCGGTAAGGTGGTCACCGCGAAAACCGCGAACATTAATCCACAGCGAACATTTCTGCATTTACAGTAGTAAAGAGAATTTTTTTTTCTTTTTAAGGAAAGACACTATGGAAAATATGTAAGTCACTATGGAAACTCTAGTGAAACAAAAAAAGGTTTTGATGGGAAATGAGACACAGCCCAAAGCAACCATAAGCTCAATCCAAAAATTAATCCAATATTGGTTGACAATGTTAGCCATACTGCAAGGGCCCAATTTCTCCAGCTTAATAGCTTTGAAATGAAGCAACCAACAGCCTATCATTCAAAGAGCTGCTAGACACCCCGGTGTGGTGTCTCCCCAACGGGGTCAACGACCAATCAAACAATCATAGATGACGTTGCTAAGGAAAAGATGTTGCTAAGGACCGGCAGACTGAGAAGGCTCGCGCTGAGCACCCGCCTACCTAATGACATGCTTAATCACTTGTGAGGAGAGGTGCCGACACCTTGTCATACCT
>NC_049990.1:6095861-6126073 GCF_000003815.2 Branchiostoma floridae
TCTAACTGTATGTCCCAACCCTAACAAAAGCTAGATACTCATTTTTCCCTGAAGGAAGATAGAAAACAGATCTTCAGGTTCCCTGCTGGGTTTTAGAAATTGGGGGTGACTGATACGAGATTCTATTGTTGGATCCTTTACAAATATATAGAGAGACTACAATTTGTGCTTTCATAATTAACATCTACCTCATCTATAAAATAACCAGTTCTATATTTGTATCTGTACCTATATAGCCAGTATAACAGCTCTTCTGTGTAACACACCAGATTCTGTATCTGTATCAGCTGTCTAATCGGTACAATTGCCCCTTGGTGCAACACACCAGCTTCTGTGTCATTGTCTGTATAGCCGGTATAACTGCCCTTCTGCATAGCACACCAGTTTCTGTATCTGCATCAATATTGCTGATATTACTGCCCTTCCCGGTAACACCCCAGCTGTAGTTCTCCGGTTGCAATTGCTTATGGTTATAACCGCACATTGGGTGATTTAAACATCAAAGTTGTGTCCATGGGCCAAACCCTCACTGCTGGAAACTTGATTTTACCAGTAATAAAAGCCTACAGGACTAAATACAGTAATACTTTTATCAGCAGGGGCCATATCGCAGAGTTGTTGACAACAGAATTAGCATGAAGGTAATAGAATGACCTCAGAGAAATACTGTTGGGCCCAAGTGATTTTATGCTCGCAAGTTTTGCGAGGAACATTAAAACTCAAAACCAAGGTGAACATTCCACTTTCTCCTTACTATGAAATAAAATCCACCTGAACATTTTCTCTCTTTTATTCTAAAGTATTACAGTAACATCAAAGAAACAGATATGTAAGAAATTGAAAGAAAAAGGATGAATTATTCAAATTATATGTGGCGTTAACAGAATAAAGTCCCTTTATGGCTACCGCTAGAATGCCAACTTTTTACCTTACGTTTTCAAAATCTCCTCACAATGGAAGGGCCAAGACCCCTGATTGCTCGCATTGCTTCCTTGTCATTACCATTATGATTACAGTGCTCTTGCCAGGCCTTTTCAGGATATCACACTGTGATTTGGGCCCCAAGGCTGTGACTTCGGCATGTATGCTGTGTTTCAACCAGCATAGGGGGCTTTCCTGTTGTTTTATAACAGAGGTAAAAAATTTGGCTTTATTTCACTAAATTTGGCCCCAAAAAATCTTTCTGAGGGTGATAAACTTTGAAATTTTAAAAATTACTCCAGACCCACTACAATGTTCATGCCTGCATATCAAAGACATCAAAATTGGTACATGCTGCTTTCTCTGCTTAGCAATCAGCATTCAGGAAAGAGTATGGAAGTTGAACACACACCACCAGTGGACTAGCCCCCTGCTATAGTGATGCACTAAGCTTTGTACCGCAGGACTTCTGAAAAGGACATGGGCTCCGATAAGCCTTTTTTGGCTTCCCCCTCGCTCCCGCACATTGTTTTTTTTGTCTCATTTATCTTTACTTTATGTATTTCCTTTTTCATGTGCAAATAAAATCAAACAAACATGGGCGCCACCCTATGCGCCATCGGGAAGGACTTTGACTTTTTTTTACTATAGAACCCTGCAAACAATTGCTCTTTCTTTGCCCCAGGTTCTCTATGCTGTGAAAAAATCCTGGTGAGACCTATGTGATTATTGCAAAAAATAAAACCCTGGCTATAGAACCATGCAAACAATTGCTCTTTCTCTTTGCCCCAGGTTCACTGCTCGTCCTCTTCGGAGTGTGCTGCCTTCCCAGTAACATCGCGCAAGTGGCGGACGCCCTCACGGCGCTGGGCGTCAACAACCCCCACCTCCCCAGCATCTACGTCAACTCAGCCATCATCTCCACCTTTGTGCTGTACTTCTACATGTCCCTGAAGCCTGTTGTGTACCTCACCACCACCGTGCCAACATGCAAGCTCTTCTGGAAGCGTCGTAGAAGCCGACACGGACGACCAGGAGGCACGCGGAGGAGATCGAAGTGAACGCGATCCGAGTGCACGCCCCCCGTGTGGCAGATGTGCAGGAAATGTGAATATCCCTACTTAACTCATCTCCAAGCAGATCCTACAATGGTATAAGATAGTACCAAACTGCCCAAAGAGTGTAGTCAGCCAAAAAGTGTCCATTAGCCTTGCACCGAAACACACTCCTAAGCCAGCTTCACAGCTTTTGATGCTATCTTATGCTACCGTAGGATCTGCTTGGAGATTACTACTTAATATGTATGCATGATATTGTAATATATTATGGTAAATGTCATTATGGATAAACTAACCTTTAACTAACCAACAATTGACTGGGACTTACCCCAAATTTTAGGCCGACTCCATCAGCCTTGTTCACAGAATGGACCCGTCTACTGTACCTTCCGAAAAATCCCAATCAATTCTACTGTTGGTTAGTTTAAGCTTAGTTTATCCGCTTCCTTTTAACTGATCTCAGAGCTCAAAATCTATTTTTCATGCACTGAAAATTTTGGAGCGCACAAAGCAGTTGCTATATCCCCTATGTGCGAAAGGGACTGTAGCATACACAGTAGTGGCCTTGTAGACTTAGGCATATGAGTTAAAACTCACTGGACCAAAAGATGCTTATTTCCTGAAAAACATATTTTTCTAAAAACCAAAAACTAATACGGTTTTGTATGTATAACATACTTTATTGAAAAACTTTTTGAAAACTCATTGGACCAAAAGTTGCCTATTTCCTGAAAAACCATATTTTTCTAAAAACCAAAAACTAATAGGGTTTTGTATGTATAACATACTTTAGTGAAACAACTTTTTAATGCTGCCATTCAAATGAAAGTGGCGACACACTCAGGATGTGCTGTGAAGGTCCAAAAGGGCCAATTATTTATGTCACGTGCATCTTTTTAACTCATTAGACCAGAAGATGCCTATTTCCTTAAAAACATATTTTTCTAAAAATTAAAAACCAAAACATTTTGTATGTATTACATAACTACATGTACTTCTTGATGTTGCCAGGTATATGAGTTTTAACTAATTGGACAAGAAGATGCCTATTTCCTTAAAAACATATTTATCCAAAAACTAAAACATTTTGTATGTATCACATAACTACAGGTACTTCATTGAAATAACTTTTTGATGTTGCCAGGTATATGAGTTATAACTAATTGGACCAAAAGATGCCTACCTCCTTAAAAACATATTTTTCTCAAAACCAAAAAACATTTTGTATGCATCACATAACTACATGTATTTTACTGAAACAACATTTTGATGTTCTTATTCGAAATAAAAGTGGTGACACACTCAGGATATGAGGTGAAGGCCACCTATTGATGTCCTAGTATCATTTCCGGACTTACAGTTTGTCCGTGACAGTTCGTGACGACAGATGATTACCATAAACGTTTGAACTACAGCATATGTGTATGCTAAGATGTTGACCCTGATTCATAAGTGGATGGAAACAAACAGATGTAAAAGATTGCCTGCAACAGCAGTGAATGCAATTAGCTTCTGAAGCAACTTGTTTGAACAATGTATGATTTCGTCGATGAAGATTTATGGCATGAAGTTAGATATCTAGGTAAACTGGATATGATTTTGGAAACAGTCAGACATTGCAGATAGCATGCATTATCTTTTGTCAGTGACACTGAACTGACTGAAGTGATGTGGGAGAAACAGATCACTAACTTCAATGTCACTGATGAAAGACAGTGGATGTTATCTGAAACATCTCACCATTTCCAAAATCATATCCAGTTGCTTGAGTAACTGCTTTTTGGCATAATGTATGATTTCAATAATACATTTTAGCTCCATGTCAAAGCTACATTGTTTAATGGGGTTAATCGGTTGATCCATTAAAAGGACACTAAGAATGAAATGTTAATTGTCAACAATTGTATGTGATACAATGTATATCTATTTTCATGATGTTTTTTTGTGATGAAAACAAAGGATCAAATTTGATGTACTGTAGATTTCTACTCAGATTTGGACCCCAGTGGACCAACAATTGGCTGGTTACTTTCCCTCCAACAACAGGAGGGAAAATATCTGATTGGCTAACGGATTTCGTTCACGGGACCTTTGCTTCATACATTTAGGACGAGGGCTTGGTATTTGTACCTAAAAGAATGACAAGGTGAAGAATTATGAAAGATAGGAGTGATAAAATCATTAAGATTTGACTGTTTTCTTTCCACTAAGTGGTGTAATTTGTGCACCTTGGGTGCTTTATTATTTTTAAGTATTTCTCTTGAGTCATGAGTATCTTTTGTATGTCAACGATGTATTGAAGTTGGTATCTGGATATTTCTGTGTTGAATGTCATGTAGACTTTAATTTCTCTGTGGTGTGTCACATGTGTTGTTGTAAGCACTCTCCTTAAACAGTATGTAAAGTTTGTGATAAGAAAAAGAAAAATGCTTTTATTAAGAAGGAAATAAAGTATACTATAAATTGACAAGCATTGCGGAGTGATTTCCAAACCAGACATGAAGGGGAAAACACATTCAGGATGTGAGGTGCGACATCCTTGAGGGCTATCTATTTATGTCACGTGTACCATGTCCGATTCCAATTTGATGTAGTGATTTGACCCTATGACAAGTTACTTCAAAGACTTTTCTTGGTGGAAACAGTAGTAACAATATGTTATGTCCATGCATTCGATGCTGTTAATTACAGTTATCAAACAGTGTGTGGGATTTGCTTTTCAAGAAAAATATATTTTTTATCTTTTATTCACAATTTGAGTGATTATCAAAGCAATCATGCATCACCCGCTAGGATGTAAAAATTACCTGGGTGGAAGGCCCACAGGGCTAATTACAGTCTGTTCTATATCTGGTACGGTATCATTCTGCTCTATGATAGTAACATCGATTCTCATAATTATACCGGGCACACTAAGACCGCAACATCCTAAAATAATGTTAAAGAGATCTACGCACGCTACTCAAACAAGAACAAGTTTGATTTAAGATGGAAATATTATCTACTGGGGAAAACAGCGCCGGGACGGAGCCAAACCTACCTGAGGCTTCTGGATGGAGGAAAGGATGTCCTTTATTCTCTTCACCTCTAGACTATCTGTAAAACACAACAACACGTCTGACATTTAGCATACAACGACACGTCCAACATTAAGCATCTGTCTCTCTCTCTCTCTCTTGTATATGATTTTTTTCTACAATCCATATGTGTTTAATTAAAGGTTTATTACATAAAATCAATTAAGATGCACTGAAATTTGTTCAATCTCTCAGTTTCTACAAACAAGTATGGAATGTCAGATGTCATTTTTTAAATCTGAAAGTTTTCTAAGATGCTTCTTGATATGAATAGTATCAAATGTCTTAGCTTGGATGCCAGACTGTTTCCAGCCCAACTTCTCGGCTCTAGGGCCAACATGCTCCCAAGAAAATTCTACAGCAGGTTGTTAGACCCTGAGAAACAGTGTACGATAGATATCATTGAGGCTACAAATTTCCTTTCTAAGGCCACACTAATTTTATTTCTCACTTTTTGGATTCACCTGTCTATCTTTTTTTTCATTTTCAAAAAAAAAAATTAAGTCTGATAAAAAATAATACAGGTTTTGCTATCACAAACCTATAAATATTGCCATTTAGAGCTACATACACATAATTTTAGTCTAAAAACAATGCCTTTTATTCAGAACATAAGTAACAATTCAAAGGAAGGGATTCATTGCATAAAATGTGCCATTTACAAAATATTACTCCTGTGAGGCTGGTTGTTTTTTTTGTTTTATCTAAGCCGTATATCTTTACCTCAGACCTTTTGAAAAAAAATTTACCACCTGTCGGTCCAACTTTTTACTGAAAAAAAAAGAAGCCACAAATGAATTTGGTGTGGCCTAACCTTTGCTATTTGGCTGATGATAGTTTTCTAAGATACTTCTTGATATGAATAGTCTATTGTTGATGTCAAAAAGTTTTAAACAAAGTACCATAGAGACCACAGAGTAGTCTTCAGAAGAAAAACAACAGACAAAATTATCCTTTCAAACCTTTGCTATTTGGCTGATGGTTGCCCAAGTGTGGCTCCGGCTCCTGACTGCAGCTGTTCCGCAACCTTCTCTTCCCCCCTCCTCTCCCAAAGCCATTTTCAGCAGCAGTGGGTGAGGAGGGCTGGCTCCTACGGGGGGAGGTGGGAGGGCTGCCGGCATTGCAGGAGTTTTCCCTCTGCCTGGTGTGTAGTTTGTTCCTCAGTCGATCCCGGGTCTTTTCCGCTCTCTCGTCTATCTTGTGGAAGTTTGGAGTGTGCCTTTGGGGCTCTGTTTGTAAAACAGGTGACAAAAAATCAGCTTAAGAAACAAGAAAGAAATTACAAAGGCATTCAATCAATCAATAAATCAAAACATTCGAGGTAGCCCTGAGCAGAAAGAAGAGAGTTTAAGTTTACAAATACACACACTTTTGTGTTACACGACAACGTGTCATTTCAAGCCTGTTATAAAAGTCAAGTTAAGCCAATTAAGTTGATTACAGCAAACATGGAGATGATTCACTAAATTTCAAAACTTGCGTGTCTAAATTGCTACCAATTATATTCAACAGTGCTTAGAGTAGATTAATTAGTAGCAGCAACTATCATTATAGCAGATAAGAACTATTTATGTACCCAAGATGGTTATAAATAAATAGCCTATTTTTCAGCCAAAGTCAGAACAATTTGACTCAAGGTTTAACTAAAGGCACTTTCTGCAGTATTTTGGTGCAAACTGAAAATATTCTTTGGAAGAACATTTTACCTTATTTTGCTATTGCTTTGTCACTCTTTTTCCCATTTGACATGTATATCATGATAAAAGACAGCCACTATGTTATGAACTACTAGTAGTCTGGTACTTCCAACCAAGACAGTTATGCCAGTCTATACATTTCTCTTTCACACATTCATTATTCTATAGTTTGGAGGGTTACATTACTACAACCCTCCAAACTGAAAAAAAAATTCTTCTAATTACAGCTGGCTTAAATAATCAAATCCCTTCATGTGTATCCTTTTAGAATGCCAAATTCTAACCTTCATTTTAAAATCTCTGAACCACACCAGCCAGCTGATTGGTCACTATCTCTCCATTACCACTGCTAGAATAAAATTCTAGCAAAATCCCTGATATCATCTTATCTATCTATTATCTACTTGAAGATTGCCTTTTTGATTGTTCCAATCCCACAATAAGGGCCTTAATTCTTTAGGTGACCAAATGTTCCATTACTGACGGTGCCATATATAGAATACAGGTAGTTTGGGGGTACAAAGTACATGTACATACATTGCATAGCTATGGTCTGTGACACCCAAAACTACAAGCTTAGCCCCATGCTACACAATCATGTACAGGGCTCGAAATACCACCTGCTTATGCACGTTAGTGCAGGTAAAATTGGAGCTGTGCAGGTATTTCTGGTGTCTACCTGCACCTAACCTGCACTGGTCCATGTACTGGGTTTTATACATGAATGTCCTATGATGTAGGTGTATGTGGATTGTTATTAGCTGCATTGACTGTTACCACCTATATTAAAAGTATAAAAATAAAAATAGCAATGGTTCCTGAACGATTTTAGTATGATCCATACTTCCTACATTCAGACTGGTGCAGGTAAAATTTGTCTAGTGCTGGAAATTTTCAATGTTACCCGCACCAGTGCAGGTATATTTCGAGTCCTGATGTACAAACACATGAACACAATCGGATATTGGGTCCTTGCTTCCCCGATCAGCCACAGTAAAATTCTCCCATTCAGTTATTTACCTTCTCTGAGTATCATGGTTAACTACATCATAGCTTAAAGTTAATAATTATCCCTTCAAAATAATGGCATGATGATAGCTACACTCATTGCGCACCGAAACTAAATGTGTCATACCAGTTACTTGTTTGTCTTTTTTTTACTAGATGTTTAAAGTAAAGCCACTACAATGATTATGATAAAAAAATTCAGTTTTGCAATAAGTACTGATTATTCCCTTTTTCACTTTCAGTACTTCATTGGGAAGTTACATGCAACCAATATTAGGAAAGTCTTCATCTTACGTAAAATTATCATGAAAAACATCTCCACCAATGCTATATTTCTGAAAAAATGGCAGAAATTCCTGTCATTCATACATGTGCAAATATGCTTTACATAAGTTGTATTAAAAAACATCCCTGACAGTACAAGCAGACGGACAAAGTAGTAAGCATGTATTAAAAAAATCTCTAATTTTCTGTCATTCATAGATATGCAAATGTGCTTTACATTATTATAAGTTGTCATGAGACTTCAGCAAAAAATAATTGACACCTTAAATTGACCCCTGCACAGCTACATACATCTCGGCGACTTTTGCCAATTCAAACATAATAATTACTTCAGCCCCCTGCTAGCTAGAGTCCATTCCAAGACACCATGAGGGTTTTTAGGCGATATTTATAATTAGCCTGAATTATTTTGAATAAAAGAATATCTGAGCCACAATAATTAAATTATTTTCAAAAAATTGACTAAGAAAATACTCATTTATTTGAATTTCTTTGAATATTTTAGAAACATTTTGAAAGTAACTGTACAAAAATATCTTTATTTAGAATAATTGTGAAACCTCTCTGTGATTATTTCACATTTACAAATATTTACAAAAAATGGTAAACCTGGCCAAATGGTATAATTAGTTTATTGCCCCCATAAAAGTAAGCCCTATTGTTGCATCTGTATATTTTTAGATTTTACTGCTGGGCAGTGGTGGATCCTTTGTGGTGGGCCATTGTTGCATGGCACCCGACCATACTTTGCAAGGATGTGTGAATCGCTATCTTCCCAGCCCACTGAACCATTTACAAAAAATGGTAGAAAATGGTAAATAATGGTAGAATGCTATTATAATTATTTAGAAACCATTGGAAGTATCCAATTCCACACCATGAATATTTCCAAAGATTTACAGGACCAGGGAAATATTTATAAAGTTGAAACAGTGTTAAAAATATTTCTGAAGTATCAAATGTCCTAGACACATAATTACAAAACTTTAAAATCAATTCTAAACAATGGCAACAAACATCCGCATGGTGTCTTGGAATGGACTCTACTGTAATTCCTGATTTTTTTTTAATGTGCTTTTATGTTCACGGTTTTCACGGTGACGACTGTAACATGAAGTTATCATTTTATTTTTGTTTATGTTGATTGTCACAGGGCTCCCATGGAAATCAGTCTGCTAGACTGAAGGGACCACCCTATAAGATATTAAATGATAAATAAATTACCGATAACAAATAGTTTCTCTTGGTGACAATGACAAATAATTTGTTCGCTGTGAACACTTAGTTCCGAGAACAAGTTAAAATTTCTCAGACCGTGAAAGTTCGGTATCAAGAAGACAAAATAAATTACAGTACTGTGCTGCCCTATTTGTGTCATGAAAGATAGACAGCTGAAGGTAACTTACTAAATGTCCAGTGTTTACCTAATTTATCAGAAAAAACAATGTCTTCTTAGACTTAGACTGATTGATCTTAGACTGGAAAACTATTTACCAAAACATAGCCTTCTTGGCAAAGGTTGAAATGTACATGTACATGTATGATATCCAACCTAGACTAATAAGCTGTTTAATCTGCCAACACAGCAACAATATGGAGGCGTTCTGAAACAACGTCACCCACATACCACTTTCAGAGTCTCCCGGACCATGGTATGGTGAAGCCATACGTCAAATTATCTTTCTGACGTGGCGGGAAAAACATCAAGACAACAAAGGTGTCAAAAAGAAATCTTCAGTGGCGATCTAGACCCCAAGACTGCCCACGTTTACTTCTTGAAGTTCCCTAAACAGCTGGTTCCACCAGGATATTGTCACACCCACATACATACAGCTAACAAGAACAGGAAATGAACTCTGACCTTTTCATGTCTAGAAATTGCCATGGGGGTAGGTATGGGTGTGTGATGGACTCTTAGCTGGTCAATCCAAAATGTGTGTCCCCCTTTGTCGAGCAATATAAACCTACTTTCTTTATTTTCTGTGTTAGTAGATAGACGTGTAGAAAATTTTGTACCATTCAAGAAAGGGTTCTGAGTTTTGATAAATTTTGACAGGAGCTCTCAATACCTCTTTCACACCCTCTAAAACCAGGAACACAGTTCCATGTTTTCCTTAAATGTGGCTGGTCTCATTTTGGCTTTGATGACAAAGGCAGAAAGAAAAGCTCCTTTATACAAATGTACTTTTTTATCTGTCCATGTGCTGTTAATGTAACGTTGTATGTTATACAACAACAGCAATCTCATTATACTTTCCCTAACTCCATGTTCTATGTCAACCTATATTCAAGGACAATAACAAAGACCAATGAATTATGAAATTTACAGCTTTTGTCAGTCCTGCCTTACCAACACCTATTTTGACACAGAATCACCCACCTACTTATATACTGCACATTCATAAATCCTTCATCAGAGTACAACTACGTGTACACGTATGCAAAATTAGGTATCTAAATTGACAGGACCATTTGCAATGAGGCCCAAGATGCCTAACTAATACACGTATACACCTGCAAAGCATAGACATAAGACTGGAAAGCTACTTCACCTTTATCCGCGGGGAAACCTATAATCGTTGTTTTCAAAAACAGGACATTTAGGGATATCAAGTTGAGGGACGGTACAATATTCTGAAAATAGCTGCAAGCAATAATTTGAAAATGTCGCAGTTTGAAACCACAGTCCACCGTCCTGATACCCCTGGATAGCAATAAAAAGAACAACGGATATACGTCACCTGGCGGATAAAGGTGAGCTAGCGTTATGTCTTGAAATGTTCACAATGTTTTATTCTTGCAGTGATCTCTTAATTACTGTAACATCATGACACTTAGGTATATACCTGTGTGTATTTCTATTGTACTGCAGTATTGGTTCAACCATGACATTATAGGGGATAGCTAAAACTTCCTTTCTCTTTTGACAGCCAAATGACATGAATTTACAGTAGCCATTTCTGTTACCCTGCTGAGCTAATAATTGGTTGATACACAGGGAATGCTGTTTTTGTAATTTTTTTATTTTTTTTGCTTCAGCACTGTATGATGTAAAATAGTTCAGGTGATATTGTGGTAACTCTTTCTCACCTGATATATATGACACATACACATATTCAAGAAGGATATTTGCATAAACAGGATTGGTTAGGTAATAGCCTGATTAAATCTCGCTTATAGCAGCCCGCCTAACATCCGCCGGCCCCCAACATTGGCGTTGAGGGGCCAGTTACAGCCCTGGACAGCGGAGTCAGCGTTACAAAGACTATGGGGAGGGGCCAGTTACAGCCCTGGACAGCGGAGTTAGTGTTCCAAAGACTATGGGGAGGGGCCAGTTACAGCCCTGGACAGCGGAGTTTGGCAAACGTTACACAGACTAGTTAGGTAAGTGGCTGAAGTATTCACGGGCATACATTACCTTGTTCTGGAGGATATGGATAGGAGGGTTGATATGGATGCGGCGTATACTGCGGCGGTATGACCTCCCCCCCACCGTCCGGGGGGTGGTACGGGTTCTGTGGGAACATGTGGTGCGGCATATGGCTGGGGGGCGGGTAGCCCATTTGGTGAGGCACGTTGGGGTACTGGGGGGGCGGCAGGGCCGTCATGATGTGTATACTGCCGTTAGCGTCCATGACTTGTTGCACAATGTGTTCTGGGGGAATGGGAGGCGTGCCGTCGTGGGACACCATGCATACTGTGGCTGGACCTGCAACACAGGAAAAGAGAACACACGTTACACACATGTACAAGCACTTTCAGCTAGAGATGGCCCCTACACCGTGATTTGGGCACCTACGCTCTGTTTCAACAAGAGAAGGGGACTTTCTATTGTTTAATGTAACATAGATTTTTAGCACAGTATGCACTCACTACTAATAATTTATAAATATAATAACAATGGGTTAACCTGTGCCAAAAACCTGTGAACTGCAGTTCTTACCAATGTTGTAAGAGGGTAGTCAAGCACACAATTTCTCCTGTTAGTGTTATAACACGTATACCAGTGCTCGAAATGCCCACTTGCAGACTTGCAAACGCAACCACAATTTTGAACCCAGGTAGCACAGTGGGCAACGAACCTGAAATTTTGCAGTCGGAACACCGCTTTTCCCCCACCTACATCCATAAGCATTAGTGTCTATTTCTTGATTAGATAAAACATATACATGTACATGTAACTGGAAGAAAAGATAATGAGTAAGTATCTGATTTGAAGAAAGTCAACTTGGAATTGGGGCAACCTCAAATGTTGATGGTGCAACTTGGCTTTTGACTCAAGTTGCTGCCTGGGCAACCTGGCTGAAAAAAGTATTTCAAGCACTTTCAGCAAGACAGCGTCACATACAATGTACATTTGTAGGAGGAAAATAGTTTCCTTGACGAGTCAACAACTTAAGCCCCTCACTAAGGACATTTCTACAACACCACCACCAGTGTCCTTTTCATCACTATGATTTTCAGTACAATATGCACTTACTACTGGTAATTTATAATAACAATGGGTTAACCTGCGACAAAACTGAACTGCAGTTCTTACAAATGTTGTAAGAGGGCACTCAAGCACACAATTTCTCCTGTTCCAACATACATGTACTGTAACACCAAACAGTATGTAGCTAGTCAAGACGGTTACAAATTCAATAAAAAGTAAACTTTATATTGTACTAGCTGCTTGAAATAAATTTGACCATATTCAATATTGCAACACATCATTTCTGTTATGCAAAACTGCAAAATTATTCAAAGTAAATTAAACATTTTCCATGGCTACATTTTGTTTCTAACCTGTTCCTAAAACAGCCCAAACAAGTGCTTTCAATTTCTCTATCAGTATGTCGAAATTCCAACTGGTTCAAGTTTGACTCTAGCAACCCAGGTATGCATTAAAGAGTACTGTAAATCATGATACTTTTGCTGCAGTGACTTCATTTTGGTGTTTTTCAGTGACCTCTGTACCTCGATTGCACAACTACAAAAATTTGTCTCCTTTGTATGACTCCTGTACCAATAAAGTGTACTTTTACATAAATTTACAAAAAACGGAAAAACCTACTTTTTTCCATACTGTGAAATAGAAACTTCGTAAAAGTTATTGAATCTACAGTAACTAAAGCCCTACAATTTCGAGATTATATTTAGATGTTGATGTTCTGGATTGAATTATATCCTTGCAGGGAATAGTACTGTAAATGCAGAAATTTTTGTGGTGGTTTTAGGTCCGCAAGGTTTTCACGTTGCCAATTCACCGAGAACTTAAAACCACCGCATTTTTCCATGGCAGTAAGAGACTACAGTGCATGGTGCTACCGTGAACTTAAAAATCCACAGCTAAAATCCTTTATCCCGCTACTGCGAAATTAAATCCCCGCTAACTTAATTGCATTTACAGTATATCCTTGCAGGGAGTAGTACAGTAAATGCATTAAAGTTCGTGGTGTTTTTATTTTTTTTCGCGGTAGCATCATGCACTGTAGTCTCTTATTGCCATGGAAAAATGTTTGCGGTGGTTTTAAGTTCTCGGTGAAGCGGCCACCGCGAAAACCGCAAACATTAATCCACCGCGAAAGCTTCTGCATTTACAGTATTTTGCCTTATGTAAGCATGTTGCCGCCATGTGCAGACTGTCTTAGGTTTTTTGGCAGGACACCTCCTTGTTAGACACCAACTTAGACTGTTAAGTCTCAATCATATGCAAATTTGGGGTCATGATTTTCGATCTATCACTTTAAACTGTCATTTACTGACACAACATGTACTGTAGAAACATTTATCTCCAGTAGGAGGGGAAAGGAGTTTTTGGCAAAAGTTTAAAGTTTGCGATTATGCGTCTCGTACGATGTATGTATAATAATATGTGCATAGATTTAATGGGACTTTAAATAATGTAACCTGAATCTTTAACATATTTTGTCTAACCCTTACATGTACCTCTTCCCTCATGACCTTAACAAAAAGCGACCTGCAGGTCGATTGGAGCTTAGGAGAGGCACTTAACACAACTTTCCTCACTTCGCTCAGGTGGAAATGAGTACCTAACTTGTCATCCCTCATACAGGACGCTAAATGCAGTAGTTGAAAACCATTTTTTTTTTACCATTTCTACCCACAAACAAAATGTCAACCACCTCTTACAGCATTGGGCAGGTATTTAAACTCAAATAAACTACTCCAAAACACCTGAGGAGACACCCAATAACCCCCTACGGTAGCTTGAATAAAGCGTAATTCAGAGCAAATGTTCAAATTTTGTTAACCCTCATTTGCAGCTGTTCTGAAGGTAAAATGTTAAGTGTGTAGACCTTGAAACCAGCAGGGAACATCTGTACTACATTTCACCACAGCCTTCTGCAATATAAAACTTGCAAAAAGTTAGACCGATAAGTGGTCAAAATTGAATCTGTATAACTAATGACTTTCTAAGTTGAAAATCATGTACGTTGTACAAGTATAATTTAAAGGAAAATGTTGCAGAACTTCTTTGTTATTTTCTCTAAACAAAATAATAGAAAATGTTATCAGTACATATTACAGATATCACAGAACATTGTTGCTGTTTTCCCTAAACCAGGAAAATAAGATAAAAAAATGTCAGTACATATAATGCATGTCAGAGAGCTTCTTTGCTGTTTTCTCTGGGTCTCAGTGACAAGTACTCACATGCACATCTGCACGTACCACCTCTACCCAGATGCCACCACTGCCCTTTGATCATCCAACCACATCATTTGTCATAATAAAGTTCTGTGAGTGAAAGAAGACACCTATGTGGCACAGGGTCCCCGTGTGAACCTACCTAAGGCTGATATTCAGTGGACTCAGGAGGAAACTGTACAAGGACATATGCTACTGACTTACTGTTCATATTAGGTCTTTCTCTCTCAGTCTGTCAGTCAGTCTATCCAGACTATGGATAGACATTAGATACTCACATTAGGTACCCAGTCAACAAAAAGGGAACAAAAATTATGATATAGAAGACAACGAAACACACAGATCATAAAACAACAAAATTTCATGAGCATTATCTGTGTTTATTTTTTAAATTTTTATTTTTGTTCAAGTCTTGGCAGCGGAGAGACAACTGAATACTGTTGAATCTTAAGAAGAGTTTTATTTTGAACATTAGCAGTGACCTCTCTACTATTGATGTGAATATGCATTTCCAATTCAAAACTACTGTACTACAGAACAGTTATGATTCAACATAAACTTAAAACACAGCAAAAACCTCCTACTGCGAAATTGTGCCCTTACAAAAATACACATATCTACGGTACTCCCTGAAAGGCAAAGCATACCATTTCCATCACACATCTTAAGAGGATAATGATATCTTAAGGTACTATAACAAAATGGTGTCCCCTTGATTACCTTTGGCCAAACGAGACCAAACCGGATGAGGAAGGAAGACACTTTCCCCCTCGTCTAGACATGTTACTTCAAGCAGCATTGTCGAGAAATAGCTAGAATATCGAGTGTGACACGCAATTCCGAAGGAAACTTTGCCCAACCTATCAAAACTACCCTCCTTTTGGGCCAAGTCCAGGCCAATAGCATCTCACAAACAGGTTCTATGAAGTCTAATTATTTAGGCTTAGTGGTGTACTGTGAGTGAAGGCTTGTGGTCTATACCTAACAACTTCGATGTGGGTGTAGTATCAGGTGTATAAAACTACTAATCTCCCAGTATGTTAGGCATCATCCCTTGCTAAAGGGAAAGACAATTATTGCTTGAAAAAGGGTGTCAGCAGTGGTTATGGAGGGTCATACCATTCATAACTGAGGGGGGGGGAGAAAAGTTTGTAACCCCTTCTTTTCAACTTTATTACTTTTGCCAATAAGATTATATCTTTGGAAGTGTTTGCAACAATATATTCCAGCAGTAGAGATTCCAATTTGAATACCCCTAATATTAAATATTTACACTTCCAAATGTTTTGTTTATAATTCTTAGACTTGTTTTTTCTATCAATCTGAAATGAATGTGGCTCAGACTGTTATCTAAAAGAAGAGTTTATAGTTCTCCACAGTGGAAAACATACTGTAGAAAAATTTGTCATCAAAATAATGTGTCATTTAGCCATTAAAAGATACAGCACTTATTCCCAAGACCATTTAGCTAAATGCTTCCACGGATTGCTAATGATCCCTCTTCTCCCCTCCGACTCCGAAATGTTTGCAGTGGTTGTTTGAACTTGACATTCCTGTCTCAAACCCGTCAGTCTACAATCACCAACTTGTCAAAGAAAAGTGGTGGCTTTGGAGTGGCCTTAGCGGCTACTGTCCCCAGTAAACAGTGTACACTCAGCCAGGAATCTCCCCTTCTTATCCTCACCAGCTTAAGTGACCTGGCATGTCCAGGTGGGCCCTACACCTGTATTTGTTTGTACGCATATTGTGTCTAGACCTGGTTTGGTCCGTGTCTGTCACACCCTGGGAATGGGATACTGGAAACATTGAAATGTTTGCCGTGGCTTTCTTTCCCTAGTTTCTGTGAAGATCTCTCGATCATGAAACCATGACTTCGTAAATAGTTTTTTCCAACCACAAATTCAAAGAACCAACAAGGTACGTCGATGAAGGTTAGACATCCAGGTGATAAGATATGCCAAAAAGCAGTTAATCAAGCAACTGGATATGATTTTGGACATTTCAGACAGCCATCCGGTGTCTTTCGGAGAAATCTTACTGCAGGGGTTTTTATATCTTTGCCGTGAATAGACTAGGTAAAGCACGTGAATTCACAGTAGTATTCACAGAACAAGCACAGACAATTGTTCTATTGTACGTCTACCCAAGCCTCAAGTCCAGATACAGGCAGCTGGGTTATACCAGCCCATAGTGGAATGCAGCGGCTCCCAAATTTGTTGAAAGTGTTCATTAGCAAGTGATAAATGTGAAAAGCGATATCATTGACAAATCCTTGCAGTGACTGCCTGGGTTACCCTGGGCTCCAAACATTTAAAGTACCCCACACAAAATGACCCTGTACACTCTGGGGCCAAATCATCTCCATTGCTTGGTTCTAGGATCTTCAAAAGATCATTTCTTGCGTTGCGCTCGATAAATGTACATCTTCAAATTGTTACTTTAGCTTTTAGTGTGAAATAAAGATGCCACAAATATGTGTTTCCATTGTATTTGTATCACTTTTGTACTTTAGAATTGGTTGAACAGCAAATGTGGGGAAAAAAACCTCCTTACCGGTCCTACCATAAAATCAAGTTGCTGTCAAAATAAAATAAAAATTACAGTATCTCTTGTCAATATATCGTATGCCATTACCATTGAAAAGGACTCCTATTTGTAATATCTGTATCTGTATCTGTATAACCGTTATGAGTTTTAACAATAGCAACCCTTTGGTATAATACATCAGCTTTGCATGCAAGCATCACGACCGCAACTGGTCATATTACGCTAAATCAACCATCATACCAAACTTTGCACAAAGTTTGAGACAACCTGTGGGTATCATATCAGGTATTTGTTTGAATCTTGTTTGTTTGAACCTTCGTTTAATCATATAATCTCCATATTTGTGTATGTATGACAGAATAGTTTTGTATTTATTTATTTATTTATTTATTTGCCAATGATACAACTCATTACACGGATCTGCCTAGGCAGCTTTGGGCTGGTAGCGGCAGATCCACAGAGATACAGACGAACATACATCATCGGTCGACGTGATCGCACATCTTCGCACATGTTTACACATGACGGGGTTATACCGCCTCTTGCGGGTTGACATACCCTTTCATATGCGCCAGGTCTCCCGTCCGGGTGAATGATGTAAATCACCGTGAGCCGAAGCTAGGTACTCATTTTCACCTGAGTATAGTGAGGAAAGCCGTGTAAAGTGCCTTTCCCAAGGGCACAAGATCGGTAACACGGCAGGCGGATTCGAACCCGCAACCTCTCGGTCACGGGGCCAACACGGTCCCATTGCGCTACGCGGTCCCACTGAGGTACTAAGGTATTTTCCCTGTGACTGACGTCACTGAGTAACAGGTTAAATTACAGGTAGCAAAAACACTATTTTGTCCACAAACATGTTTCTCGGCCAATTGAGCTCCCTGCGACAGTAAACCCAGCAATAATCCAATGTCTCTCACGCCAATCAACTAGTCAAGAACCCTTTAAATTGTGTCTCAATTTACACACAACTTTCCATGGCTGGTACCTAGGGATACCAACAGACTATGATGGGAAAGTACCAGAGTTCTCACAAGGAGTTTTCGTAGTGTGGGTCTGTGGGGGTATGCAAAGTGGCAAGCATTGCGGGCTTGAGCATTGTAGGGGCATCTGGGGACATCCTCTTTCTGAAAATTTTAGATATACGTTTCTAACCATCTGACACACTATTTCTTGCATTTTGAGGGCCACAATATTGTATGAACATCAATTCTTAAGTCCTAATACGGCATTTGAATTTCAGCACACGAAGCATGTTACAATTACTTTATGGAAGCCCTTTCGATACAGGCAGCAGCCAGTGGGATACTGCAAAATACAGACCAATCCGTGCCTGAAGACAAGATGCAGATGGAGCTTTATCATGGTCCAGCTATGACAGAAATGAACAAGTTGTCCGTCATGACTCTCCTCTCCCCAACCACTACATTTTGAATGATTTTCACCATTTTAAGTGTTCCAAAAACCAAGGAAACAGATTAGTATGGCTCAAATCTGGACCCTGAGCTGCCTAACTACAACAAGGCGCTCCACTTTCCTCACATTACCACTTCAGCAAACAGCCTCCCATTCCGATTCCACTCCACGCTTCCCTATCGATCTGTCCTTGCCTTGTGACTATCCAAGGTTTAGCAGGCATTTAACCTCGCCTACGGGGACTATTTCAAGGTCTAGCTGCTCCAATCTTTGCCCATTGGCCAAAAGATACACGCTGGTCCCCACACACAACCATGGTGGTCCCCATAATTTTACGTAACGTGTCAGTTCGATGACTTTGCATCTCAGCTGTGTTTAGGTGTGCGACATGTCCGAGGTTTGGGTTTGTTTATATGAGGTCACCAGGATGATGTGGAGCCTCCTTACATGTGTGGGGGGATATCGTCATGGTTACAAATTCCACTCCGAGATCAACACAACACAGTCCTTTGAGTTTGAATGCCATACAAAAGTATGATGCACAATCCATGTAATTTTCTTCCTGTTTCCAGATTTGTAAGTCAATCTAACTTCTAGCATAATCCAATACTATCATAATAAATAAGCAACCGTTGTATATTAAGCATTTTTCAATCAAACACAAAAATAACATGGGCTTCTAATGTCATAATTTACAAGATATCATTAATGACTACTTGTATGCTACATGTGACTACACAACATGACAATATTCTATACCTTTAATGACATACAGCACTATTTTTGATTGAAATAGCCCAAATATATGTACTGTAAATTGTGAAATATTTGCAGTGGTTTTACGTTCATAGTTCTTTAGTTGACCTCCCACACTGTTAAATCATAAAACCGTGAACTTGTACTCCTTTGCCACTGATCACTAAATTCAGTCCCAAAAAAACTTGTATGAATCTTGTAAATGAACAGACTTTAATTGTGCCTTCCTAGATCCTATCCTAATGGATTCAGTAAATGCTGTAGTAATCACAATACAAAGCCGCATTTGCTTAAACACATTGTACAATATACCAGCTAAAGTTTTCAGATCTGAAACCTTATCAACTAGAAAACGGGACCACCAGCACTCATTTGGCATATTCAAGACCCAGATCGAGTTTCACAATGGACAAGGGAGACATACACAGTGAGCAACAACTTGAACTTGACACTGACAGACAGAATTTACAGACAGGAACCCAGACTTCCCACCCAGCTACCTCAGGTCAACACATGTGCTTCTAGGCAATGGAGAAGAAAGAGAGGGGGGCGGACATTTTCCTTATGTACCTGCCAAAGGGTTACTGTACCTGTACCTGGATCTAACAATTGTTAAAAATTGAATTAGATACTGGAGCTGGAATTCAATTAGTACACCTGTACTGCAATGGAGAAGAAGGAAAAGGGGC
Organism: Branchiostoma floridae; assembly: GCF_000003815.2. Taxonomy (NCBI): domain Eukaryota; kingdom Metazoa; phylum Chordata; class Leptocardii; order Amphioxiformes; family Branchiostomatidae; genus Branchiostoma; species Branchiostoma floridae. Next base: position 6,115,970 of record NC_049990.1, read on the forward strand.
GGACATTTTCCTTATGTGCCTGCCAATAGGGCTGTGTACTACTGGTAAACTGTACCTGTACCTATATCTGGACCTGTACCTGGATCTGTACCCTCTGTTAAGAAACAGGTCCGGAGCTGAAAGTCAATGTACCTGTACCTGTAGTCTGAACAATCTGAAGTACTAGTGGATGCTATCTTTTAGACTGAAGATGTTAAATACAGTCTCAAAACAAACAGCTTTGACAATTTTTGCAGTTGACTTCACAACTAGGAAATATGTTAGCTATAATCCAAAATAAATAATTCTCCATCCAAAGATGACATTTCTACACTAGAGGTAGAAAAGACAGTTGGTTTCTTGACTACCTTTTTTAAGTCCACAGCTCTACCAACAAGACTGTCTGCCAAACATTTGAACTAAGATTAATTGATCAATCAATGACATATGTAAATAGGTTGATTAATTGATGGACTGATACCTCAACAAATTCATTGATTAATCAATAAACGAAAGAAAAGATAAAAAGCATAAAAAAGATAGATAGATAGATAGATTGATTGATTGATGGATGGATTGACTATTAGATTGATGATGATGATGATGAGATTGATTGATTAATTGATAAAAGACAGATAGATAGATACTATAGAATGCCAGATACTCTTCCCAGCTAAAGATCGGTAGTGACAGCAACCTGCCAAAAATGACAAGGAAAAATGTTTACATTAACAAACCAAAGGTCAAACCACAAACCCAAACGGACCCTTTTACTTGGGACGGCCCTGGAGCTTTCCTTTGCTCCTCCCATATGAAAGAAAAGATCAAAACATTAAAAAAGATAGATGGATATACAGATTGATTGATTGATTGAATGACTGATTCATTAATTGATTGATTGATTGATTGATTGATTGATTGATTGATTGATTGATTGATTGATTGATAAAAAGAGAGATGCTCTTCCTAGCTCCAGATCAGTAGTGACAGCAACCTGTCAAAAATGACAAGGAAAAATGTTTACATTAACAAACCAAAGGTCAAACCACAAACCCAAACGGACCCTTTTACTTGGGACGGCCCTGGAGCTTTTCTCTGCTCCTCCCATTTCCGACTCCCGTCCAGATCTCAAGTTTAACCTCTAACCTTACAGCTTGTGCAAACAGCCTTGTGGCTAGCAAGTAAAAGGAATGTCTCACACTAGCACAACAAACATTCTCACTCACAGGACCAGTCAATCAGAGGGAGGGAGGGGGAAGGGGAGATGAAATGAGCTAGCTAGTCTCCATTCTATACTAGCTACTCTCATTGCTTCTCTGCCATTCATCTGTTAAAAGACTATAGAGGATTGATTGTCATTCGAATATTCACAAAATATTCTAAGTGAGACACTGAGAGCTCTGGCTTGATTTGATTTGATTGTTTTATCTATTTGCACACAGTAAATGCAATTTGATAAACATCAATAACAACAAAATAAAAATATGTTAGAGGTAGAAAAGAAGCAATATCGGCTTTTTTAAAACTTCCCTGTTAAAATGAAAGCTAATTCTTACTATTTATCAAGTCTTCAAGATGAAAACAGACAGCAAAATTTGATGAATCTATATATGATATATACTAACACCCTCAGGCTCTGTTTTGAAATAAACATTTCTTTTAAAATCCAGGAACCAAGAAATGAAATAGGTGTGGCCTAGCTGAAAGGTAACTCTCACTTCTACCACATCCCTGACACACTTTTTAAATGTGACAGATTTATTATTCCAAGACCAGCCCCAGGACCTGGAACCTCTATCCTGCAAAATTCCAGCCAGTTTGGAACGCTGCAGTCTAGTCTGGATCTGGGAGTGGGTGGATGGACAAACAGACTGTAGCCAGGAGAAGGCTCGAAATACCACCTGCATATGCAGGTTAGTGCAGGTAAAATTGGAGCTGTTTCTGGTATCAACCTGCACCTAACCTGCACTTGTCCAACTTGCACTACCAAGTTTTATACATAAATTTCCTTTGATTTAGATGTATAGGGATTGTTATTAGCTGCATTGACTGTTACCACCTATAAAGTAAAAAAGAAAAAAGTAGTAATGGTTCCTGAACAATTTTAGTATGATCCATACCTCTAAAATTCAGAGTGGTGCAGATAAAATTTGTCTGGTGCGGGTAATTTTCAATGTTGCCTGCCTATGCAGAAAAAAAGTATTTCGAGCCCTGAAGGAGAGGGAAGTGTCAAGGCGGAGGCCCAGGTATCAGGGGCTTTAGTGTGTGTACAAAACACAGGGATATAGAAACTAAGTGTCTGGGAGGGACCGGCTTTAAAAAGGCCCCATCTGAACAGTCTGCAGAATACATGTTCTCGCTATGTTGATTACTGAGCTTGAGTGATCCTCAGGGGCCAATCATTACTAATACCAGCAGGTGTGGGGAGGGGGGGGGGAGCGAAACAAGCCATGGAGTCACAAAAATACCTTTGTACTTGCAATACTTTATGTCACATTCTATTTTACACTTGTTGAAATATAGCTGAGTTTGTCATCAAAGTGTAAGTTCATTTTATTCTTGCGGATAGTCCATTTCACAGTAGGGGTAGAATGGCAGTGTGTTTATATTTTCAGATTGCAGTGAAAACAATACTGAAGAACTAATTTATGTATTTACAGTGCCATCATTTTGTGGTAGAGAAACCCTACAAAAATCAAATCATGACTCTTTTATTTCAAGATTCACAGAATTTAGAAAATTCTCACTAGTATTATACCTCCCCAGTAACCAATACATAATGGATCATCCTAGACAGTAGGGAAGCCCAGCACACACCATTTATAGCTCTTGGGACCCTTACCTGTGGTTTCAACTAGCTGACTGTAAACAGACCCAGATGGCAGGGTGGAGTAAGGAAGGAATGAATGGTCTGCTTCACAGTCCACCAGGGTTGTAGCCAGCCTGAAATCATTTTCAGTCCCCTTGATTTTGAATGGGAATCCTATCGAGCACCGAAGGCATGGCGTGACATTGCGTGTCATTTCTAGGGGTCTGGGTCCCAGAAAATTTTTAAATCAAGACCATCTGAAACACTATTTCCTGCATTTTTATGAGCAAATTTTGCTTGTAGACTAAGCTGTTCAATGTCTTTTTTGGTGAAGAAGAACACATGGGTTTCAGTTTTTTTATATCTTTACATATATAAATTTTTGTCTGTCCCAGGGGACGGAATGGGGAAAACTTTTTTCAGTCCCCAGCTGCAAAATTCCTTCAAAGGACTGAAGGACAGGTGCTGGCTACAACCCTGCAGTCCACTCAACCATATTGCACCACCACATCCACATATGCAGCAAATGTTGAAGTTTTCACAGTGGTTTTCCACAATTATGTGGTGTTTTAATAACCGTGGTATCCTCTTAATCTCTTCACTGCAAACTTAAGATCAACGTAAAAATGTTTGTTTTCCTCTTCTACCTACCCCTTTGTTTTACTTTCGCCCAGTGTCTGTTTTAATGTTTTAATGTTAATATTATACCAAAATCTAGCATACTCTTTTTTTTAAAGCCTGGAACCTAGAAATTTAATTGGTATTGCCTTATAGTATTATACATGTAGGAGCAATGGACTTAAGAACTTTATTGTGTCAGTTGCACAATGTATGGCAACAATGACAAAGCAATCAATCAATACTAATCTATACTTTAGTCTATGACTATAGGAATATGGGCATAAATGGTATACTGCATAATTTTTAAGTTAAATGTTTCAGAAGATGACAAATGTCAAACAACTGTTGAGTTATGTGGTGAACCTGCGCTGAAATCCTACCCACTTGTCAGGACTGTCATTTACCACTTCTGTACACAAACCACTTCAGTTACTCCTGTTGGCTTTGATCTTTTCCAAACAAAGTATCAGAAAAATAACATCAAAGCATGAATCGCTTATAGGGGAAAGGACAAAATAAACTATTCTAGGTCAGGTGTTGAGATTATCATAACATTCTGGACTACAGAAAGTTGAAAAAAATGGTTAGCCTTTAGGTAAAAGTATGAGTTTGGTTTGTGTTTTTTCAAATGCTGGACAGCCAGTTTGGTCTGCAGTATTTAAACCTAGCCTCTACCAGGCTCCCAAGGTCACTGGAAAAATAGTAGAAATTGACCAAATAGACTGAAAACACACCAGAGGAGTTGGTTGGCCGAGGAGTGCAGTTTGCAACCTGGGAAACCAGTCTATTTGGCCAATTTTTACTATTTTCCCAGCTACCTTGGGAGCCTGGTAGAGGCTAATTTAAACCCTGATTCATCTCCATTTGATGTCCTCCACCTTTATTGTGTCTAATGAAGGAAGCTAATTAGAATTAATTAGCATTGTGCCCCCCTGGGGCCAATCAAAGCTGGGGTGAAAAGGTCAGGAAGAAAAGCAATGGCTACCCTGTAATATCTAAGCAGATGTGGAGAGGCAAATTACTGTAAATGCATTTAAGTTTGCGGGGATTTAATTTTGCGGTAGCCAGAAAAGAGACTTTTCCCGGTGCTTTTAAGTTTGCGGGAGCACCATGTACTGTAGTCTCTTAATACCATGAAAAAATGTTCGCGATGGATTTAAGTTCGCAATGAAGCGGCCACCGTGAGAACCATGAACATTAAACCACCGTGAAAGTTTTTGCATTTACATTATTTTTCTACCTCTGTGTTTCTTATACAAAGCAATAAAAACGATTTTAATCATCCTGTATCTGCTTGTATATGATTTGTCACACAAACAGATTTTACTTGTTAGTCCTTTAATTGTCAAAACTAACTTTCCAATATGACTATAAAATTTGAACCATAATACACAATATACAAACACTTCCTTTGTTCTATTGTTACACCACAATACTCTTACAATCCTTCAGTACTTTCTTGTTACTCTACACCTTGTGTGAAGTGAACCTACCAAGCCACAGTCACAGTGACTCTGCATTCTCCATTCATGGCCTAGCTCAGGACAACTTTCAAGTGTTTCTGTCTGCTAGATTTTGGCTCCTTATAAACCTACAATAATACAGACTGTAAAAACCATTCTTACAGGCTTTAAAAACATTTGATCTATCCTCGTAGTAGTACTGAGGAACTCAGACAGCAAGGAAGTTACTGTTGTCTCGTCATTATTTTTCATCTATATATAACCATTTTACATTTGTATTGGGAGAGTAACACTCTACTAAGTAAGTCTATTATCATTGCTATAACCTATCATAATGTTAAACAACAACAAAAATCAAAATATTTAGGTAAAACTAACTGCTACTTTTATGTTAGTGACAAACTTAGCGTAATATTAATACGCCACACATACATGTTCTATCTTGTATAAGATCACAATGGTTGTTTCGAACTTGAATAAAAATGTAAATTGCTCAGTTGAAGTCAGTTCCCTACTTACGAAATCACATCCCCAAACGTAAATGAATCTGCAATAGATTCAACATGTAAGGGTCCTAAATATAGCCTTTTCTCTCTCAAAACTGCCCCTTGAGTAATTATACCGGGCCCCTAATGAACAGATGAGGCAGAGGATGGACCACACAGGCCTGGTTCCAAGAAACCACCATGATTAGCACCAGGCCCATGGCATACTCAGGATTCACTCTCAGATTAATCTGAGCTTTGCTAAACTTAGACAATATGACTATCTATTGGGTACTCTTCTACTGAAAGAAGCACATTGAGGATTTCAACATAAAGATCAAAATATGTTCAAGTACAGAAACGTGCCAGAAATCATATGCCCATGGCATACTCAGGATTCACTCTCAGATTAAACAGAGCTTTGGCTAAACTTAGACAAGGACAATATCACTATCTATACTACTGAATAAGTCAGAAGCAAACTGAGCATTCAACATGAAGATCAAAATATGTTGAAGTACAGAAACGTGCCAGAAATCATATAATTCTAAAGCTTTTAAGTCTATATAGATGTAAATGTTTCTAAATTAAGAATATTTACTACTGAATCCACAGTCATCCTATGTGGAAATACATGTAGGTTAGCAGTGTAAAATAGATGGTACGGTAAAATTATATATGTTCTTAAAATCATGCAAGAATGCAAACAGCTAAAAAAAACTCGGTTGAAAGTAATGGAAAAAATTATTATTATGATAATAATAAGATAGTAGTTTTACTTATCATTGCAGTATTTTAGATTAGTCGTGAATATTTGTCCTTACTTTGAAATGACGGTCTGTTATGTATAACTTTTGCAAATAGTATAATCATAACTAAATCTATCAAATCTCAATATTGACAGACTTACCACAAGCCATTTTTAGCTCCTGTATGAACTAGATAACAATCTGGCCTTTCCTGTTTTTCAAACAGTGCATTTGGACTTTGGAACTGTTTAGAACACAGATCTGCCATTGTGCCGCCTCTATTTTTGTAACAGACTCAAAGGTCAACAAATCTTGCACCTGTAAAACGCTGCTTGACTCTACGAGAGGATGTCTGGACAGCCTCAGGTCTTTAATATATGACCTTGACCTACATATACCAGATAGTTTATGAGATTCTCTTTTTGGTAGGTTTGGAACCATATGCAGGGTTTCAAATCCATTTTGGACAAGGTGTACTGTTGCACCTAACCTTGAAATTAATAAGGTGCACAAAAAATTGGGTGAACAAAATAAGACAAAGTAGACTGTTGTCTGCAAAATGAAATTGCAAACCTTACAGTACTGCCTGTCTTCAGAACCTTGAAACTCCAAAGCTAACTTCGAAATTGTAATTGCTATCAATTTTCTGGCACTGAAATGTCAGGTATATGCTATATGCTATTGTACGTACGTAATGCTACACAAATATCTAGATGCACCTGGCCAAATCATTGAATGCATATACAGTCAAATGTTAGGAGCACAGTTCCAATTTTGGGTGAACAACACAGTGTTTCCAGCCCCACAATAATCGTATGGAGGAAAAGTTGATTTTTCTCAATTTCAACAAAATGATAAAAGCTATCAGCACTTTCCAAGACTCTTGTTTTCATCCCTCACACCCCCACCCCAAAGACTGAAATATTACAAAAAGCAATATCACTGCCAAAGCTTAAAGTTTCCAGACTGTCTGGTTCAAGACTTGGCTAGACTTGTATCAGGTGGTCCCTTTCTAAACTTTACTACTTACTTAAATGCAAGGGTATCTTGAGTGACATTCTATTGTTCCGACCACACACGAATATCAGTAGACCATGGTACTTTGTGATGAACTATTTACTCTAATTCAAAGGACAAGGATACTGAAAAGTTTTTAACCTACATTTTTGGTTAGTGGGCAGTCATATGTTGATGTGTTAGATTACTTTTTCAACAATACATACAGGAGAGATGTATATTTATTTGATCAATATAGCTATTTAACAACACTCCTTATATACATGTAGCTAGAATGCATTGCACAAAGTACTCATACATAGGCAAGTGTGCTTATTTCAGCAATGTCTCGTCCTTTCAACAAGACACTACATCTGTACCTGCTCATCCCATTTAGCCTCAAGGTGACTTCATTGGACATATTAAATCTTACATGCACATAATAAGAAACTGTCTTCACTAGATAAATCAGGAACATCTAAGATATCACGAAGAAAGACAAAGCAAATTTCCAAACTGTTATTCAGTCTTTTATAGTACCAGTGCTCTGTGTAATTTGCACATGAATCACCAAGTTTGTGGTGTCAGACATCTACATTGGCATTTTACCTACTTAAAACAAGTTCTTCATTGTGTAACTGTGAAACACCTGTTTTCAAAATCTATCCCACGTTTATATACATAAATACATACATATATACATTATACATGCATATATCAAGAATCCTCTCTACAGCGACCACCTGTCTGCATAGCCCAGATTTTACTGGCCTTGAGTGGTCATCTTGGGCAGTTTCAACTGTAATCCAGTCATCAATTAAACTTTTTCAACCCCCCACACACACACTTCTTTTATTGTTTTAACCCAATAATTTTTGAAAATTCTAGACGATACACCTTGAATAATACCGAAGCAAGACCTCCACTTTGAGTAGCACTTCCTTGGCGAACTTTACTTCCCTATGTTTTCACAAAGAGCAGGAGGCTGTTGACTTGGCTATGTCTCAAAAGAGAAGATGTCGGTAACACAATACAGGCTCTGACTTTAAACATCCTGTCTTCTGCCAAGGGGACACATGTTGACAAGGTTTGGAACAACTTGCTGTACACAAGGGGAGGTCGGAAAGGGAAAGAAAACTAACATTTGGCTCCAAATATATTATATGAGAGGAGAGTCTATAGTATAGAAATTGTGGGAGGGGGACTGTCTTGACAAGATTCTTTTTAGGTGGATAAAACAAAGAAAAGAAGGCATTAGAATGAAAAATCCTCTTTTTGACTTCTTGAGAGGTGGAAACCTGGCCACATTGCTAGACATAACAAACATATCCTCAAACATCTGCATGGGGTATCAGTGGGTGATTGTTCAAGAGTTTAATGCAAGCTTGTGCAAGTCCAAACCTAGAGGTTTGCAAGGCGATCTCACTTAATGTGCTGCTGTAGTACCATGGAAAGTCACTAGAGGGCCCATAAACCTTAGTTGTGCTGATAACTGTTGACAAACCAAACATCACAAAGATCCATCATCAACTTGTCTGTCTACAAACACGTTACAGCACAAAAAGTTGTAACCTCCTTGGCAAAAGTAATCAGAGAGATCTGTTTACAAAAATGACTTGGCAAGTTCACACCGCTTTGCTAATTAAACTACAACTTCTTAGTTTCAAACTGGTTCACCTGTCGACAAACAAAAAACACAAAGATCCATCACACATGTTACAGCAGCAAAAAAGTAGCCTTCTTGGCAAATAGTAATCAGGTAGATCTGTTTACAAAAATGACTTGGCAAGTTCGCACCGCTTTGCTAGTTAAACGACAACTTCTCAGTTCTAAGCTGCTTGAGCCGGGGCCAAGGACAGTCCAAGTTCCTGCATCACAAATAAACATGCTCTCCTTTGCCAACAACAATGCTGGCTCAGCAACTTTAGCCTCCTCCCTCCACACAGGAAAGCAAACAACCTGCCATTGGGTCAAAGGTCACATCCCTGCTGGGTCAAAGGTAATGGAACCTCTCCTGGGGTCAATGACCCCTGCTGTCCCTCAATCACTGCAGCAAGGTCATTCGCTGATAAAATCTCAAACTTTGGCATGATGATGGCTACAATATAGGACAAAAGGCATTGGTTCAAACAGGTTGAAAATATACTGTAATTTAAATCATGAAATATTGGTGGTTGCATTATGTTATTTTACCAAAAATATGACAATTTGCAACACACAGACAGGGTTAAGACTGGTATCATAATTAATGTGTAACTATTCAATTAATAGTGTTGGTTAGAAGGGCATTTTAGGCCCAATCTATACACAGTTTTTACCGATATCGGTGGATGTGTCGGGAGGGATCTGGAACGCTGGCCGCGGGACACCTGTGGCGCTTGCAGTCATAAACAGCTACATAGCCTAATGAGCCCGCGTTGTATGCTAATGAGCCTTCCCGAAGTCGGGACACATCTACACGCGTGCGGAAGCTGTCGGGGACCCCTGCTAAGCTATCGGGGACCCCTGCTAAGCTTTCGTACGAATGGTCCGGACCTTTCGGGAGAAATTTTCCCGATATCGTAATGGCGATATAGCAGTTCCATCTAGACGATGAAAAAAAGCTGTCGGCGAATGGTTGTAGGCTCACCGATATCGGGAAAAACTGTGTGTAGATCGTGCCTTATAAAGACAGAAAATGGCCTACACATCTAACAAATGGAGTGACATTGCACACCACAAAAACAAAGAAGAGACAGGCATATTCTGATAACTTCATATATGACATATATTATATGAAAATAAGATTATTGACTCCTACATTTACACAAATTTTAAAAAATCTTCCTTGTATGACAAATATTCTAGTTAATCTTAAACCATACCAGACATGCCCTATCTGCATACTACAATATTTGCATTTTGATCATTTACATCAAAGGAGGAGGACAAACTCTATCTTTTCTTTTTCATTGCTATGTCAGTATGTGCCAATATATACAAATTAGCTGCGCACGGCAGCG
>NC_049990.1:6126173-6127020 GCF_000003815.2 Branchiostoma floridae
CATACCATTCCCCAACACCACTTACATACACATCTGCTCTACAGTTTGGGAACCATGAAATCAAGATGTAACGTTCCATCTTTCATCTGGTGTTACATCCTCCCTAGAGCCGCTCCTACAACAACTGTTGCTTTCATCCACTCTTCTAATCTCTGTATTAAAGACCCATTCAAAACACACCAAAGAAACACATGCACACATGAATGTGCTGTGGGAGCATGGGGGTTATATAGGTGGAACTTGAGGGCATACCTGTACAATGTAAACAAGATAAAGCAATATTTAAAGGTAGAGAAAAAGAAAGAAAAGAGAGAGAATGACTTCAATGAGAGAGAGAGAGAGAGAGCAAAAAAAAGAGAAGAGAGAAAGAGATATGTACATAAAAATGACATCAATGATGATCAAGTAGGGAGGGATATACAAGTACATGTAGCCACAGTATACAACTAATGAGCTGTACCTGAAAAATGACACCTGCGGTCTTCAATGACAACAGGTACAGGAAATATTTATGTTGGACCTTCTGTATCTCGCTTATTTTGAGTGAGGCAAAGAATCTACTCTTCAAATACAGTGCTGATTTCAATGCCTGTACAATTTTTTCAGTGCTAAATTTCCATCTCAATGATAGGATTTACAGGTACAGCTGTTAAGTCACAAAATGAGTATAAATCCGTGTGTAATTTTATCTATGTACAGTTAACGTACTTTGAGTGATTGACTTTCAGTATATTGGATCTGTACCTAATACTCGATGTCTGCAAAAAAATTGACAATGTGGGTCAGTGCTGTCAGTCACTGACCTTTCCTCTATACAGGGGAACTTTCAAGTGACATTTTTCAATTA
>NC_049990.1:6127120-6178625 GCF_000003815.2 Branchiostoma floridae
AGATGTCTACCACAGAACAAAGGGTACCAATCGAACCAGGACATTGCGGTTTGGGATCAGAATGGGCTTGTTTACCCCCGGCTTGCAGGTTTAAAATCCCGTGAAGACTTACCGCTCCCAGAGCCAGCTGTGGGCGGGGGATATGGCTGGACAGCTTCCTGGAAACCAGGGTGGATCCCGAGAAAACTGGGCCCACTCAAAATGCTTCACTCCTCATAATATACCTAGACTAGGCCAATATATATATAATGCTATATAGAAGGGACTTGCCATAACAATGTGAAATGCACTGTACCACTATATTCTGTATTGAGTAGCGATGTAAGTAATGTAGATAGTTTGTAGTTGTGCGTGATACGTGTTATTTGCCAATCAATGTTGTACCTGTTGCAATCTTTGTGCTTGACTTGACTAATATATGGTAAAAGTATATTTGCGAGTTTGTGCTTGAAGGCTTGTTGTAAGTATGTGGACTTGGTAAACAGACATAGGAAACATACATATGGCAATAAGGACAAAGATTGACATCATTGTAACAAGAGACTTATTAAGTAATTCAACTACTGAATTCCTGTTGACTGCATCTAGACCACCTGAGTTTGGCTTCGTTTCTTGGAGCAGACGAATGACAAAAAAAACACCTTTTCCAAAATTTTTGGGTTCTCTACTTTAAGGGGAAAGTAGCTTTTTATGTAGCTAATATAATCATTCTTTTAAGCGAGGTAATTGAGACAAACAACGTCCCAAAGGTTCCTTTGATAATCAATCTAATTAAGCTCACCTATAATACTGTTTACAAATAGCTTCTTTCCACCATAGAGCAAGCTTTTCTACTAATTCTAGTCTCTTATGAGATAATAAAGCAAGCTGTTGTGCAAAGTGCAAAAAAATTGGACAGAAGAAAAAAATGCAACATAATTACTTGGCACAACCCCTTTCTAATGTCCAAACAGATCCTACAGTAGCATAAGATAATATCACGAGCTGCCAGAGGAGTGAAGCCAGCTTAGGACTGTGTTTTGCCACCGGGGCAAATGAACACCTTTGGCTGACTTCACTCCTTGGCCAGTTTAGTACTATTTTATGCCATTGTAGGATTTGCTTGGAGATTAAACTTTAGCCACTCATTTTCAAACAACAACCCTTCCACAACCATTTCTGCTTCACCCCTAACCTGTATGACTCTCCCAGTATCAATACCCTGGGGACTGTCCCTTAATCCAGAGGCTTTTCCAGATAAGCAGCTATTTTGGTTCCACACCACAGGTCTTAAATCCAATAAAAATGTCATCTCCTGTACAATACAGGAATGTAGTAGGGGACTAAAGCGGTTTGGAGACCATTGTCCGACAGAAATCACCTTTTCTTTGCTGTAATTGTAGGGATCTCAAAGGGTGTTCTTTGTATATAAACTGTTGCTTTGATCTTATAACTGCTAATATTGGTATCTGCCCACAGATAATCATCTCAAAAGGAAATTACTACCAGGATGGCATGAACAGTGTTCAGGATGTGGTGGGGACAAGATTGTACCTTAGTTAACTTAAAAGAGAGATTTGGTTTTGAACATAGTAGAATTGAGAATATGTCTAAGATAAGGGTACAGGTTTAAACCAGGCCTAGACCTGGAACAATTATCTATAAAAAAAAGTATTAGTTATTTGTATTACTTCTAGAAGTATATATCTAGCCTGGATACCAGACCCCAGCCTGATCTCAAAAATACCTATGTTGGGCCCACACGATAGATATTTTTGAGATTGGGCTAGGGTCTGGTATCCAGGCTAGTATACATCACGCTCTTGGTCCAAGTGATACCTTAAATGCAGAAATGTTCGCAGTAGTTTTATGTTCGTGGGTTTTCGCAGTGGCCTCCTCACCATGAACTAAAAACCGCTGCCAACATTTTCCCATTATAGTATGACACTGCCATCAATGGTGAACTTAAAACAACCGTGAACACTCAATTTTTCCACTACCGCGAAAGAAAATCCCTGCGAACTTAAATGCATTTACAGTATATATCATGCTCTTGGCCTAACTTATACTTTTTGGAGGGAGGGGGGCAGTCAGTGAGATAGATGACAACTGACAGGCTGGTCTGCATACCTGCGTAAACACTGGGATATGTGTGGAAATGATGAGAGGGTCTCGCCCAACCATATGGTTACCATTAGTCCAGTCTAGAAGGGCTAATACATGGGCAGGGCCAGGGAAAAACCTGGGGAAAACCCAGGGATTCAGGTCCTTCTGAATCTCAGTGACATCCAGGGGCCTGTTCTCTTAGGCCCACTTTACATTACGCTTTTCGCGTTAGCGGTAAATTTCCCGTTATCGGGACGCCGCTATCGGCACCTCTTTAGACACACCGCCCGGAAATCTGACAGGACACCCGCGGCGCGCGGTGGAATGTAAAATCTTGGTGAAAGTCTACCCGTAAAGATCGCAGTTCTTTTTAGCTGCACGTTGTTATATTGAACAAACGTTAATTTTTTGTTTGCATACCGCTACCAAGTGATTGAAAATTCAAATACGTGACTTGCATGAGAAATACAAGTCCCTGACTACGTTGTTGTTTCGCTGACACTTCCGGTAACTTCGACCACAAAATTTTCGATAAAAAAGCACTTAAAAACCCTTTCAAAGCGAACTGTTTGATAGAAGATCCCTTTCTTTCAGTGATGACCTGCTAAATTATGGCTACGTACTGAAATAACCGTGAATATACGCACAATTCCTGCAGGTATAATAACTACCTCGTACGTAAAAACTCAAGCTGCCAGCAGTTCATGTGGCGGGAATTTCCCCACCAATGTCATAGCAACGGCCACCACTGTCATAGCAACGGCCAATCGGAGACGCGTAATGGGATTACTTCATACAAAATTTGCAGAGATAGCGGCTTCTGGTTTCGGTACAACGTAACGATGTATTGCAGGAGAAAATATTCGGAATCGAACTTGTATATTTTTTTACAGGTCTTCCACGAAAATTGTGCAAAAGTAGGTCGTCCAAAAATGTGAGAATGAGACTATTTTTCGCTGACATCCCGCCTGCTTTGAAGGTTGACTGCAGACCCGATTGACGTAAGAGCCTGCGTAGGTGGCCATTACGGAAAAGGCAGGCCGTGAAAACTATTTTTTCTGCGTAGTTCGGGTTGATTTTTGGGTTGACATTCATTCTACTAGTATATAAAAAAGTAACTATCAGGAGACTGTTTTCTTATCACTGTATTCTTACCCAGCGTTATGAACATGATCGCTGCTGGCAATTTTCCTCCAATGTTTTGCAAATCTGAGTTTCTGTACCCACCATTTTTTCGCGCCATATGCTAATAAGCGCGCGCTTTATGCTAAACGTCTAAACCCTGACTCCCGCTAACGCGAGCCCGACGTGTTCGCTTTATACGCAGTTTGGCGTTGACGGGGACTCCCGCTGAGCCTACGGCCGTACGCTTCGGAGTGGACGGGAGAAAATTTGACGATAGCGGGACTACGTTAACGGGAACTCTCTTTACACGGGGCTCCCGCTAACGCAGTCCCGCTAACGCCAGTCCCGCTAACGCGAAAAGCGTAATGTAAAGTGGGCCTAAGGCCAGTCTAGAAGAGCTAATACATGGACAGGGCCAGTGAAAAACCTGGGAAGAACCAAGGATTCAGGTCCTATGCAACTTGGGTCCTGTGAATCTCCCAGTGCCATCCAGGGTCTGTGTTAGTGTCCAAGCAGACGTGTCAGCTGGATGAAAAAGAGAATTTGGCGAAATAACGACAAAGAAGTTGCCATGGGATTTCAGTCAGTCTTTTGCAGTCTATCCAGCTATCACTATCCTCTGGCCGGTCAGTTCACTCCTAGGCCAATTAACTCCTACTAGGCTTTTATTCCTAACTTCAGACCAAAGTCCCCTATTACTATGCAGCCATAGCCTCTTCCAGGCTCCCCAGGTTGCTGGAAAAATAGTAGAAATTAGCCAAATAGACAGAAAACCTTCGGCCGCAAACTGTACTCCTCGGCCAACGAGCTGCACTCCTCTGGTGTTTTTTCTTTCTACTTGGCCAACTTCTAATATTTTTCCAGCGACCTAAGGAGCCTAGTAGAGGCTAACGCTGCCAGGCTTGAGTCTGGTAGAGACTACTGTTCTCTCTCCTCTCGCCTGTGTGCGCTCTGGCTATTTTCTCAGTAAGGAGGCAGAAAGGTTGGTGCAGGGGTGCAAAGTACAAATGGCCGGAGCCTTTGATGCAGCCGGGGATGTATATACAAACCCAAGGTCGCCGAGTACGAGTGGACGCCTGTCACACCACTGAGCTGTGAAGTCTGGGCCAGACTTTGAAGGGATCTCTACTGTTTTTATAAACTCTAATAAACCAGTGTGATACAACTAGAACATGTGTGGGTGCTTTAAAATTGTGATTTTACCAGTAATTCCTTTCACTTTATTCAACTTAATGTAGGAGTCACAATGAAGACGGCTCCAGAGATATGAAATCTTGGACAGACTTTGGAAAGGTCTCTATTGTTTTTACAAACTCAAATAACCAGTGTGGTACAACTAGGACATAGTGATTTTACCAGTGAATAGATAATTACTTTCAATTTATTCTAGCTGCTCAGGATAAGTCACAACAAAGACAGCTCTGATTGGAGATATGAACTCTTGAACAGACTTAAAAAGTTCTACTGTTCTCAAGAACTAATGCTGACACAGCAGTGGGCCAACAAGAGTTGATGCGACAGACTCAGACATACACATTGTTGAGTCCAAAGGAAATCCAGGGATGTCTAAAAATACGCTGTGGCTATTGACACACTCAGTGTGCCAATAGCCAAACAGGCTATTGACACACCGAGATGCCAGTCAGCCAATCAGAGCTTGTAACATGCCTTTCTGGCAATATTTTACACAAGCAATAGTTGATTAGACATTGTTCGGAAGATTAGACATTGGAATCTTTAAATCTTCGAATGAACGGATGTATTAAAGTTATGCCCTACATTTGGATACCTAATAATACAGCTTTCATCGTGTATGTTTGACGTAGCGTAATGGAAAGAGCGTTGACCCGGGGATTCATGATACCAGCTCCGACCCGGTTCGAGTCCGCGCCGGAGTTTTTTTAATTTTTTTTTTTTCAATTTTTCTTGTCCCTTTTTAAACACCCATTTGATATAAGAAAATTTTATATATAAACAACTTTTAAAGTTTCTGTTAACAATATAAACCAAAAATAACACTGACCACAAAACATGTCATAATTTTCGGCCGTGTGGTTCCGGCGCTATCGGCAGCGACTCGGAAGAATATTTCTTTCACATTAAAAATAATGGAGGTAAAACAACAACTATAACTTCGCTTCCTTAGTGATATAAGTTTTGAGGCCGAAAATTCTCCAATATGGCAGGAATTCGTCGGTAAACACAGCTGAAAACGTGTTCCTAACCGATCCAACATGGCTGCCATGATCACATGCGGTGACAGTAAAACTAGCACCCTATATGATAGCAGATTCCGAAGTTTAAAATTGTGCCGTAAACACGTGAAAAAGATCGTATTTTGGGTTGATAATGGACACAGGATGCCATTTGTATTTTTCAGAGTGTTGATTGTCAAATATAATCGTAAGATTTCCTCATTTTAGTGGTTTCTATCACTGGTTGTGTCAATAGCCTAAACAGGCTATCGCCACACTGAGTGTGCCAATAGCCTAAACAGGCTATCGACACACTCAGTGTGTCAATAGCCTGTTAGGCTATTGACACACTGAGTGTGTCAATAGCCTCGCTCCTAAAAATATCCTTCCGGCTAGATCTGGTCAATGACTGCTACAGATAATCTTTTGTTGGAATTGACTCTTTCATTCACTACACCTACAGTTCAGCTCTCCTTCAAAGTCCTGGCTGTGAAAACACAGTTAATCATCTGGCAAACTGTAGCACTAAAGGATAAATATACTGCCTGGACAACGATTGGGCTGTGCTCTTCAGGGTGTTATGATATACATCATCATACATTTTGTATATCAATTATGAATACAATAGGTCACACTGAATCTATACTTCTAGATCAAATTATATAGCTAGTGTTAAATGAGATGTGTAAGTATAATTGTATTTGATTGGGTTTTGGCATGGGTCTTTAGACACAATCAAATGTGTGTATATACAAGCATAGCTAGGACTGTGTTTCTAAATGTATAACAGATACTGGTGGAGGCTGTATATAGGACCTACAGTGCTTTGAAAGATCTACAATATATCCTACCCCTATCCTTAGTACATTTTGTATAACCAAAACAACCAGGTTAAAGGTTAGAGTTGATTGAAGGTCATGTGTCAGAGGTCATGGACAGCATAGAACTTCAAGCACTACTTGCTGAGAAAAGTACTTTCAGGTGATAGAGCATTTACAGTTCTATTTCAGACAGTGTTTGAAAAAGTTTCCAAATATTTTTGACAGGTGTGGTTTACTTCTTTTTAGTAGAGTAATATCTGTCATGAGTTGACAACATTATCCCAACTTTTGTGAGTCTTTACCTATATTTAATGTGTCTTACATGTCTGAACCTGTGTCTTCTGTTTTGTCTGGGCTAAATTGAAAAAGTATGTACTTTGGAAGAAACCATTCTCACTTTGGAAGAAACCATTCTCTCTCCGCCACCTTAAGAAACAAAAATCATAAAAGGCACAATCCAAAAGTTCCTCAAATATTCTTCCATCTTATTCATTCAGACATTTCCTTCTCAAACATTCAAAAGTAATCCTAAGAGAAACATTTACGTGTAATTCTTCAGGATGAGGGAAGTAGACAAGAATCTGACAACTTGGCACCGGCCCTATACTTTAAACCTTCCCTGTCTGGGTATGCACCACTAATGCAGTAGCAAATTGTAGGTTTCATGATTCGGGGTTCTTTTGTCTGGTTGTCGCTCTTGACGACCAGGGCTCGGAATTCAATTTTGGCTATATACACAGAGGTGCTGTGAACCAAAATTAAAGAAAGTCCTCGTCTTATTCATTAAATACACATTATTCGTATCTGTATCTCTATCTTCATTGTATATAGCTAGTATAACCGACCTTCAGCGTTACACGCCAGCTTCACAGTAGTAGTACTACCTTCCCACTACCCACTGTAGTCTTTTACAGCAAAATGTGAGAATTAAAAAATTGTATTGGTCTAATATCATGACAAGATTTGAAATTGAAAAAGTTAATTCACAGAAATGCCAATTGAGAAAAAAAACATGATGAAGCCACTCAAGCTATCTTATACCACTGGTTCACCCTCCTGGCCCTTGCCTTATTTCTATTTTCATTTCCCTGCCCACTGTTTTCTTTGCCTTTGTATTTCTTACCATCTACTACCATGACAAGATTGTTGGCCTATAAAATACGGGCTTGACAAAAATGGCAATTAACATAAAAACCTAATGAAGCCACTCAAGCTATCTCATACCACTGGTTCAGCCTGCCTGGCATGTCCCTACATGAAAGGGTATCTTTCCTGTGTTATGTCTAGTTGGATCGCCCTGTCTGTTTCCAAAACAGATAGAATGCTGCGATCCCTGCCACTGTTTCACCACCAGCTGGTCCTCAGGACAGGGGTCGAGCGGAAAGATGCCACTAGAGATTGTCAGGAATCGTGTCTTCCTACTGAAATCATCCAAACAAAGCAAATTTTCTCAACTGTTTGCAAAGATGAAGTCAAATCCTTCATCACTTCAATCATCAGTAATGTAGATATATAACTTTGTCATGCCACTAGAGATTGTCAGGAATCGTGTCTTCCTACTGAAATCATCCAAACTACCAAATCGTTGAAACATTTTTTCAACTGTTTCCAAAGAAGACCTGAAGAAGAAGATACCTGATGATTCCTAAGTCAAATCCTTCAACAGTTATGAAGATATAGAACTTAGTTATCAAACTTTCTTATCATCCAAGAGAGGCCAAGTCCAATTTTATCCATAATCCAGCTAGAACTAGTAGAAGAGAGACAGCACGAGCCTGTAGTAATGGGGCCAAGAATTGGGCCAAGCACACCAGGTTACCCTTACAATATTGTGTTGGGTTCTTTTTACATCCAGGGGTTTGACACAGAAGGGTCCAAAAGAGGGCAAAGGCTCAACAGCTATTCCAAAGGTCAGTCTCATTGCTCAAGTCTTGGAACTTCCGGAGTGTCTGGAGTGTCCGAGTTCAGCGTCCCAGATTGACCTCTAGCTCAGTTTCAAGCTCAACCCTGTGCTCAGGACTGTGAACTGAATACCCTAATCAAATCAATTGTTCCTGTGATTTATAGTGGCTGCAGACATGCAGAGGTCTGGCCAGGTTGATCTACTCCAGTCAGTTCTGGTGACCTCCAGCCCCATACACTCACTAATAATATCGGGTGTATTTTGCAGCCAGTAGGTACCCAAAGTGTGGGTAATGAGGCTGTTTGACGTGGTCGAGGCACCTCCTCGAGCACGGGACCCCGTTTTACGTCCCTTCCGAAAGACGATTTCGTGGGAAGCTTCGTGAGGCTACAGCAATCCGGACGTCCTCGGTTGGTCCCCCATCCAAGCACTGTCTGGACCGCGCGTTGCTTAACTTCCGAGATCGAGGGATCGGGTGTACCAACGCGCCACGAGGTTGTAGCAAAATCTCCAGGCAGATTTACCAGTGGCATAGTATCAAAGCTGGCTAAGGAGTACAGCTGGCCAAAGGGACTCTTTAGCCAATCACTCCAGTAGCCACTCACACTCCTCTGCCAGCTTCACTCCTCTGGCAGCTTTTGATACTATCTTATGCTACCGTAGGATCTGCTTGGAGATTACCAAACACCACTTTTTATACATACAGTATATAACACAAGGCCAGCCCTATGCGACGCTCCTAGGCCAATTATCTCCTACTAGGCTTTTATTCCTAACCAAGTCCCCTATTTGGCCACATGGTACAGACAAGTTCTGGTGGAGGCTATAGAGATCCTCAAGTCACTCTTGTGTGCCATCATTTTTCTGGGGTTTGGCCTGGAGGACTGCTGACAGCCACACTTGTATGAACACAAGAGGTTACCCAGACCACATTCAACCACAAAAGACCAGCATTCCTCTCCCAGTAGGCACTGCCTCCACACAAAGGAAGCACTTTTCCTCCTCGGAGGGGATGGTCCTGCTAGCTATCCACCTGGGACAACATTCCCAACTTCCTCCCTGGCTTCCTGCCTACTAGCCTACTAGCCTGGATGCCAGGCTGTTTCTAGGGCCAACAAAGGCTAGCAACTCCCTCCAAAGCAGGGCTGTCTCCAAAACCCGTCCCTCCATCCTGCGACAGAATGTGAAAATGTGTTTTCATATGCTTGAAATGACAGATTTTGCAAGGAAAATCAACAGCACTGGCTCCAAAACAATGACTGAATGAGGGAGACTGGAAAAAATTCAAAGCTGGAGACAGCCCTAGCTCCAAAGCCAATGTTACCCCCAGGAAACTTTACCATAACCCCACTGAGAAAGAACCTGAGCTTTCCTGCATCATGTGGCCAAACTGTGTGGCTGTGGAAGAGTTTCCGTGGGGGCAAGTTCGTCCTTGACGAGACGATCTGGCATGTGTGAGCCCTAGAAACAGTCTGGCACCCAGGCTACTGTCTACCTGCCATCATCCACCGAAACAGCCAATGAGACGTTCTCGCTAAGGAGGTTTCCCAGCAGAAGCAGGGTGCCCCGGGCTACTGCAGGAATTTTAACCATCTTGTCCGCCCTATTATACAACAAACTGGCCGGCCTGAAATATGTGGATAATGAGCGCCCGCCACTACCCTCACATCCTTCAGAAACAACATTTAGAGTGTGAACCTGCTGCGATGGCCCCTCGGCCTCAGCGGAGGTCGTTGCCATGCCGTTACCATGGCGACATAACTCAGGTTCAACAAGTGGGCATGCCCAGGTAGGACCAGATGCCTTGCCTAGGGCGCGAACTTGTCAGTCCTGAAAGCCAGACAGAATGTCGGTGGCTGGGACAAGGCCTAGGAAAAAAAATGTTGTGTTTCCTGTTTCCCTACCTACCCTAGAAAAACCTGCCAATCTTAGACCTTTTTTGGGTGGAAAAGTGGAGTCACATAGCTTCCAGTTAGAATTTTTATTCAGCCTGCTTCCTTTTGATCAATTGAAGTAAAAACAATGCTTGTCCTATCTAATGAAGGATAAATGTATTATGCACAAAATTACAGTTTGACATTGAAATACAAATGACAACATGCATATGTCATTTTGGCCAGCCTAAAAAAATTACCGGAAAAACAAAAAAAGGTAATTCCTACCTTCCGACCCTAATTTTTTCAGGACTGAAACAGGAAACACAACATTTTTTCCTAGGCCCAAGCATGTGGAAGGAAGAGACAGTCAGAGTGATTTATAGAGGCCGGTTGAACTCTGACCTCCTGACTATAGGGCTTATTCACGTGACGTCATCACCCCTTGCTCCCGTGCGCCGCCATCTTGGGGTCCATGCGCTACACAGTACAGCGATGTACAGCGTGGGTCTCCAAGTGTCCGAAGAAAGTGAAGTGGGTTGCACGATATTTGACTATACAAAGAGTCTACAACCTTAAATCTTATTTTCACTACATAAATCGGGTGGAAATTACCCATTTTCCCATTATCAGTGAGGGAAAGTTTGACCCACTCCGGGTCCCGCGCCTGAGCACGGCGACAGTGACAGTGGAGTATCAGTTGATAGTGAATTTTGTGGGTGAGCTGTGACGTTGTTGTTCACAGACACTGTGATAACCATTATTAACGTTAAATGTTGTACTTTTGTTTCATAGAAATTCTTCACAGAACCTGGGAATATGTTCTTCCTATCATTTCTTGGTGCGGCTCTATTTTGTCCTTCCTGCTTTAGTGGAGTGTAGCGACGGTCCATGTACATGTATTTACGTTGTGCCGGAGTAGGTACCCAGTCCACCGTCGTTGAAAGTTATCTGAAAAATCGTTTACTGTCTTGTTCAGATACAAAATTTGTACTACACACATTCGTTCTGAAAATTCTACCAGTAAGATGAGCTCTACTTATGGCAGAAACCCAAATTTGTTTCCGAGTCGTAGCACTAGTAACGTTACATGACTTCGTTCCCGTCCCGGCTTTGCTTGTTTGTTACACGAGAAACGCGAAACAAACTTAACTGTTACCCGATGTGTGTAGGCTTTACCAGTGCTAGACCAACATCCCACCACAAGATAGCACACCCTGATTATGAACCTAAACGTTTTGAAGGGAAAATGTGCGTTGCATAAGAAATATTTTCAATTTTTACGGAGAGTTGCATGGCGAGCCGCTGTGAGCCGCGCTCAAAGTGGACCCCAAAATGGCCGACATCGCTCGTTGCCATGGCGTCCGGAGGGTGGATCACGTGACTGAATAAGCCCTATAGATAGGACAGCAGGCCAGATATCACATCTTACTACATTCATTACTATAAGATCTATAACTGGTATCACATGGCCTTGTGGTTAGGGTAGTTAACCCAGAAACTAGAGGTGCTGGGTTCAAACCCCTGGCAGGTTTCCATGTGGTGTCTCCATGTTGGGAAAGACAGGAATTTTGTCACTTGACTCAGGTGAAAATGAGACACAAAGCCAGTGGTGTATGTTTAGCCACACCTTAAGGATTCTAAAAGAACCCACCACACCTGTCCATAAATCAATAAAAGTAAGATGAGAGTCACCTATTATGTCAACCCTTTCACAAATGTAAATTATAATAAATAGATAAAACAGGCATCATACGTCCAACCTTTAAGTACTACCTACCTATAATCAAGGATAAACCACTAAGGATTATGGGGGAGGGAAGGTTGAAAAAGGTTGAATAAAAATTTCATCATTTCATGCTTCAGTGAAAAATTGAATTAGTGTAGTTGCTTTGCTAACAATAGCAATTATTGTTTCCGTTGTGCCATTCTATACCCTTTTGTACGAACTAACTCTTTTACATTTCTAGTAGATTTATATTTTCTATGCCCACCCCCACAAGCTGCCATGGTTTCTCCCAGAAGATCAGCTCTTTACATATTGTATTTCAGTTTACACTGAACCTACTTATCAGTGGTACCCAGGATTAACCCAATTTATCAGTAAAATACAACCCTGGAGTCTCGTTAGGTACTGAAATGCACTTAAACATTCTGTCAAAATTTCATGGTTACTCTGAAGGACATTTGATGATATAAAACACATTGTACAGAATGTAATGGTTTATCGTTAGAACTCAAAATGTCTTGAAATAAAATCACACACATGAATTCTTCAAAAAACACTGTTATAAGTTTTTCTTCAATGGTCCTTCCTCATGGTAATTCTTAGGTAATTCTGACTGGTTCACATTGCAGTGCAGCAGAGCATTTTCCCCATTTTCTGGTATCAGTTGATCAAAACCAGAATATTTCCAACTCACTTACCTCATTAAAATGTTTCAAGCAAAGTCCTTTGGGGAAAACAATCTAATTACAAACAGTCATTGCTGTTTTTTCTTGCAGATAATAATCTCAAACTACAGATGTAATCATGTTTACCCACATTCATAGAATCAAATTACAAAATACAGTTCTACTAGTATTCTCAACACAAACCTATTATTATACTTCTGTAGGCTTGACAAGCACATTTCCTTGCCTCTCATGCAAGTTGCTTCAAAGACATTATCATAGACAAGAATTGAATTTTATGGATTTCCTACTTCATTTTTCTTTCTTTTGAAAAAGATAAAAGTACCATTCTGTTTTAATCAAACCCCAAATGCCCTTAACTTTATTTTTGACTATTGAAAAAAAGATACTGTCCTCTTCACTTAAAAGTAGCTACTACAGTTTTTTTAATTCATCAATGCATCAAATTGTTGCAAACTCATTGCTTGAAATGTCAAGTAGCCAGGTATGCTTACTGTCTCTTTGTGTTTCTTCAGGGAAAGGAAACATATTGTTTTAGGACTCCCTTTCTTCTTGACCTTTTCTTCTCCTTCTCCTGACAAATTTAAATAGGTCAATGACCTGAAGTAGACTGCTGTTGCCATGGTAACTAGACTGCTGTTGCCATGGTAACTAATCTACCATATGGTACGTACAGGCAAGTAGCAGGGAGCATATATGAATGTGATTGAAAAAGAAGTTTTTAGGTTAGCCTATGTGAAAATAAATATTATGTATTTGCTTCTTTTCCATTATTTTTTTTTGGGGGGGGGGGGCAAAAATCCTACAACCAAGATGTCACTTTGGAACAAACTTGTCCATATTTTCACAAAAAATCTCTTTTCCATAGATAGTACCATACAAACATTCCTTTTCCATTCCTTTCAACTTGACATTCAAGTTTCTCTGATGATTTTGCTTGCATGAACAGTCACCCAAGCTGAGTATACAAACCGTTTCAATCTGTGTGCTCAGGTGTTGGTATCCTATCCCCAGAAACCCTCAGTAGCTGCACAGCAAGGCTGATAATATTACCGCATGACTCCTACTAAAAACCCAAGACTGCTGAGATCTTCCAGCTGGACTTTTCCCCCCTAAAAGCTATTGAAAATGTACATGAATACGGCAGGATCGAATTACATTCCCATCCAAGATTAGCCATTTGGAAAGAAAGTAGGTGCCTAAGCTCAAAGCAGATGTTAAAGAAGAAAATTTTGACATTTTTCTGGTTCACTGTTTCTGTTATAAATGACCTTCCTGGCTTGTTTGCTTGTAACAGACATGTGAGCTACAGTTACACAGAAAAATGTCACAATTTTGCCTACCGACATCTGCTTGGAGAGTGGTGGACCTGTTGCTAGTGAAGGCCAGTACATTCCAAACAAGATCGCTATGTCCAAAACACTGCCTTTAAGTGTTTCGAAAACCCCCAAGACACTTCAAAGAAGAGGAAAGTACTCGTGATTCCAACTTAAGATGCAAGATAGATTGTTCACCTGCCACAAGCGTTTTTGGACAAGGCTGACTGGAATTACGTTGTCTTGTTTACAAGTTACCAACAAAAAATGTCCCAGTGACTGGCCAGGAATGGACATTTTTATCAAAGAAAATTATATAATTCATTTTTAAAAAACTGAAAAGAACATTTAAGAAGGCGGTCTTTGGGTGTTCATAAGAATGTTGAAATGAAAACATTAACCACTTGCTGCAATGATCATCAATGATTTAATTGGTATAGTCTAGCCTTCACTAACAACTTCTTATCAATCATACTAGTGTATACTGCATTTTGTGTTTATTTATCAACAGGAACCACCCTGCATAAGACTATATACGAACATGCAGGTACCACCAATTAGCAGAATTCTTCTGATAGTAATAGTATAAATGGAAGGCAACAGCTTATGTAAGCAAGCGGTTTCCCATTATATAACTCTTGGGCGCTTAGCTACAGGTGGTACCAATATCAGACTATCAAGTCATGCAGGATTCTAATGACATGGCTGCTGTTTGCTGTTACCATGGTAATAATCACCTTGGTAACAATGCCAGGGATATACTTGGGATTTCTATGTCTACTTGAGTTGAAGCAAGTTACAACTTACATGAAGAGATGTTAAAGAAGTATCAAATAATGTCTATCTATTAAGTTCTATGATAATGTAAAACATACTTGCCATTAGAGCTTGTATATATTATAGTGAGTTAAATCTTATTTAAGTTTTAAGATAATTTTAAGATCATCTTGTTAAAGTGTCTGGACAAAATTAAGATTTCTGAATGAAAAAGTAGCATTTCATATGCTCTTTTGAATTACTAGTACATTTTACCAAGGCTTCTTTAAAGAAATGGAGGTCATTTTCTATCAAAATATAGAAGAAGAAACCAAATGCACATAGTACAAGGTTACAGTACTTGCACTGGCTTGAACACAAATGTACAATTTGTAAACTGTTTATTTCTTACCTGTAGGGTGTATTCAGCTCCATAGATATAGCAAATGTTAACAGTAAGAAGTTTATTTGCAAGTTCGTGCCCGAGGGCTAACTGCAAGTACTAGTACATTTAACAACAAAGCCAAATTCATTCATTCATTCATTCATATTTATATTCTATGAAAGCTTTTGGTAAATATTCCTATGAGAATAGAGTATGTACTCTGCTACACTGAATGAACTTTAACCAACTTTTTATTGCTCGACAATTGTCAATGGTACAATGTATAGTAACAACTATCATCAGTATCAAACAAACCGCAATGCTAATCTATCCTATATTTAGCACTACAAAGATTCTGACAGCATGTATCCGTGACCATTTAGGCGTCAAAGCCCAGCAAATAACAAAAGCACTCCACAAAAGAAACACAAATCCCCTGTAACAGTTTTATGAAGTGTTTGTTGATTATCAGGGGGGTGTGAAGTGGTCTATTGTCACCAGGAGGGGGTAAGACAAAGGGCCACGGTTGGGGGTGTTGACCTTGCAGTTACATGCAAAAACAGGAAAGGCCCAGTGCTGTTTTATGTAAACTTCCCCGGCCTGTCTGTCTTTGATACATACAAGCCGCTTGTACAGATATTAGGGCATATTATTACAGCATTTTATTTTACACTGTAAATTGTACCATAATGAACGGATTGTGCTTTATGAATATATCAGAAAAGAGTTCCCATATTTTGAACATCTTAATGCAACGGATAAATTTCTATTTTTGATGCGCCTAGACAAACCCTGTATATCAAACATTATATGTTCTTATACCTACACCTGTACAAAGAAGCGAGAAGATGTCGACCATCCTGTTAGCTTAGTACCTTCAACTAGTTAAATTGTATCCTGTTGTTTTTTCATATGTTTGTTATTCTGTTATCAGTCATGTCTGTTATCAGTGACCTGTACCTAGCCCATCGAGGCATGAATGTACAATAAAGGTCTTTCATTCATTCATTATAATAAATGAAGACCTCTATTGTACTTTTATGCTCTCTAACAAGCTAAGTACTGGTCAAGGTGAATAGAATGCAGTTTCTAAGTACAAATTGTATAATGATGTGATACAAAGCTAAAACTATAAAGTCTACAGTAGTATAAAGGTTTCTTTCTGTTACCTGCCCTGATACAATTTATTCCGAAACTTTGCCTGCAATTTGAAAACTTTTTCTCTGTAACTTTTAAGACGAGATTTGTGCATAAGCTCAGAGTAATGTTGTGACAAGAAGTATCCAAAATCAGTACTGACAACAATAACAAAGAAATTGACTCCTAATCCTACTGATTTCGAAATTATAAATACTAGTAGTAACAAACTCCATGCACTCCCCTTTCTTTATAGTAAATGTGATAAAGTAATAAAATTACAAATAGCCAGGCAAAGAGTCTGAGATTTTGAACCTTAATATCAAGACAGAAAAATCATCTAATATGAAAAAATAATTATACAGGTTTGACAATAATACTTCTCTTTGTATCTTTTTCCTTTTAAATTGTACAGAGTTCGGACAAAAGTGTCAGAATGCTTTTCTACCAAATCTTTACCTACTACAATGACCCACACGTACCAAATTGCCCCCCCAGCCACCTATCATACGATGTTTATTACTTTTGTAACTAAACCATCTGGGTCCCACCTACTACATCGACCTTTCCTACACCACTCTGGAACTGAAAGGTCCTAATAATAAATACCACACAACCTGTGCTCTTCTACTCTACACTCTGACATTTGGGCATGCTTTGATCAAGCTTAAACCAGGTGAACAAAACAAGAAAGTCTCTGTGATAAGGGAATATTATTCATGTCAACTCTAAAGTGTTGAATTACCATCTAAACATGGCTGAGAAGTAAGATTACGTTTCTTACTTTCACTTCAAAAAGAAGAATTTCCTTACGACCTCCCCCTAGAAGATCTGAGATGGTAGAGTCTATGAAAATATCATATTTCATATCAATCTAACTTTCTAAGTACTGGGATAATATCTAAGAGCAGCATGTAGTACTTTAAACTAGCAAGGAGCTTTATCGCTGATAAAAGCTCCTTGCTCAAAGTACCAAGTGTTGATCATGTTTTTAGTTTCCATATGCATTTCAGAATAAGAGATTATTTCTCTACCATGCAACCATATTATGTGACATTATCAATGACTTCAAATATTGATATACATATGTACTTAATACTTTCAATGTTTTCGGAAACAACAAGGGGCTATCTTGAAGCGTCTTCCAGGCACTAACAAATGATCTGACAAAACGGAATGTAAACAAAAATAAGTGTGATGGAAGGGCGGGTGTGACCACTAGCTCGGGAGGGGGAGTTTTCCGTAAAATTTCATGAAGCTCATACCATACATACACGAGATTCAGTAGCCAACATTTCATTTTATAAACTATGTTGACATCAAACACAACTGAGTACTATACATCCTTCACTCTGATGAGAAAGCAATAAATAAAAGAAATGTGATGTCTTCAATACTCGACAATACAGTAAAAGACAACATATTTTCTGACATCTTTTTCTGTTCTCCAAGAGGATGTAACGATCTAAGGATTTTGATAAGACCCAGGGTTGCACGCCTGTTTTTGCTACACCTACAGGGAGGTAGCCCCAAGAAAGCCCGCCTCCCTTAGAGAGAATCATAGAAACACAATCAAAGTATTGTATGTATCTTCTCTACTGGAAGAGGAGCTAATGAGTAATGTTAGTAGACACAACTAAAGGTAGTCCCAGGCAGTCCCATAGCCCTTATGATGCTGTAGCAACAGTAGGCTGCTATTCACTGTATCTAGGGAGGTATTGGGAGGCAGAGCCCATCCCTCTCCTCCCATCACCTCTTACCTCCCCAACCTCAGATACCCCTTTA
This sequence comes from Branchiostoma floridae, assembly GCF_000003815.2. Classification (NCBI taxonomy): domain Eukaryota; kingdom Metazoa; phylum Chordata; class Leptocardii; order Amphioxiformes; family Branchiostomatidae; genus Branchiostoma; species Branchiostoma floridae. Next base: position 6,144,918 of record NC_049990.1, read on the forward strand.
TACACCTGGGTAGACTTAAAATAGTTGTGTAAAGTGTCTTTCCCATAGGCACAACATAGGTAGCATAACATTTGTACGGAGGCAACTCAAAAAGGTGTCCGTCAGCTGTTGCTGCCTCCCTACCATTTTTGTTTCTGTGTATGTTGAAGTTGAAATAAATAAATGAATAGATCGTTTTCACAATGACGTCACAGTCGCGTTCGAACGTTCGAACGGCCATGTTGGATGATAAGCGGCTCGATCTCCACACGGCAGTGTGTTGCACGTGGTGGACTCGTACGTGGAAAGAAGCCTTTTTTATTCAGAAACGGACTGGATGTTTGTCGTGCTAACTGCGAGTTCCATAAACACAGGATACGGCCTACTCGCCGTTTCTATTCAACAATATTACCTACAGTCCGTCCTCTTTTCAATAACTTGATTAAACCACTCTCCTACCAGCCCACCAACAGTAGCCCTGCCGCGGAGTTTGTGCATGCTTTTTTTTTATTTTTTGGGAGAAAGTTGGTTTCTGGTACAGGGTATGTCATGGACGCATACCATGTTACACGAAAATGTCAGCAAGCTTGTTCTATTTCTTCTTCATAAAACACGGCACATCGCGTCCTGAGCTGTGAATGATATTTTCACCAGTACTGCCCCCGGTGTTCTGTCGATAATCAAGCAAGGATTAAAAATTGTTTGGCTTGTTCACGAGGAACGAAATTCGAACTTTTTTTTACCCACGATTGTGTAGCTGGTAGAACAAAACAAAAATTTCTTCAGTCGCAAACTTTACCTAAGGCAAGACAAAACATATCAATGCGGAACTTACACGTGTTAACGGGCACAATACACCCCTCACGCGCATCTCAATCGTTGTGTCAGTTTTACGCTCAGCACGTGTGACGGCACCCTTACACAAAACTTTGACAGCCCCTTCCGTATCTCGCACGATTTTAGTATTGAATCGACAAAGTGCGGTGTGTCTTCCAGCGAGCTTTGCACTTGTGGCGAGGGAAGTTTCTACAAGTCTGGTCGAGTTCTGTCATCTCCATGCCGCGACGGGGACTAAACGCAATTTGGCATCTGACTAAACATGTGCTAAGCATTCTCAGAGTTTGAATTTTCAGTATTAAATGCAACGTTACGGTCTGTCGCAATAACGTCAGCGCTAGCAGCCCTGATTCGCATGTTTAACGTTAGTTGATCAACTGAATTGTACTTTTGTAAACAGACCTTTCTAATACACATGTTGACAAAGCCAAAATACGGAAAAAAGACGCGCGCACGAACTTATCTAATACCACTATCCCGCTGGCCCCCACTATCCGCTTGCCTCACGGAGTTAGGGTCGGGGAAGCGCTAAATCTTGCCCTTTATTAGGCAAGTGGATATTGAGGGCCAGCTCGTGCACGCATGCGGTGGGGATTGGTAGCTAGTCCTCTGCACGCCGCCTGTCAGTGAAAGGATATCACCCAGGGAAGCGGGCCTGGTACAGTGAATGATCGCGGTTTTTGTGAGGCCGCTTCACCGCGAACTCTAAACCACCGCGAACACTCCATTTCCCGCTATCGCACAAGTAAATCCTCGCGATCGGCACCAGCATTAGATCGTTGAAAAAAGTGCCATTTTTAAAAGTATGTAGATCAAGACGTATTATTGCAACTTTGTCCTGATATCTAACCTTGGCTACATCACTTAATGATTCACAGAATGGAGACAAAACAGCACACTTGAACCCGCAAGTAACTTTGCCGGTGCCGTTCTGTGTTCTAGTCATCCAGGTTATCATCCAACATGGCGCCCACGCGTGATCGAACGGTTTTCGAACGTTCTGTGAAAACGATCTATAACAGAACAGTAGAATATCACATGGGCCATGTGATATTCTACCACAACATACCAAGAAAACAATAACTCCAAACATCTGCTTGGAAATTGACCCTTTTTGACCATCAGGAGCAGAACGTTCTCACGAACACTGACCTTGCACTTGTTGCATGGAGCCGTCCTCGGTCGCTATAGTGTACATCTGCCCGGGAGCCACATGGAGATAGAAGACCTGGTGAGGCCCCTCAGCCGATCCATTCATACTAGGGTGCATCATGGGGCCATTCAGAGGTGGGCTGGCCTCCTTGGGCGTTGTGGCCATCATATAGAAGCCCCGGAAGTGTGGAAAAGCGGGCGGCGGCACCAGGAGGGTCTCCAGTCTTGAAACGTGCGGGTTCCCTTCAGGTCCTCAACTTTGATCTGAGAAAAAACATATCAAAACAATGTCAAGAAATGTGATGATGATGATGTCAATTTCGAAATGTTCAAAGTAATTGTAGTTTGCAAGTTTTGCTCCTAAATTCAAACCTACATACAAGTGACTACCTCTTTATAACTTATCAGGACAATCTTGCAATTGTGATCACTTTCTAGTGATAAATATAAAATAGAAAAATAATAAATCTTGACATCAAGACACTAGAAAACCTGCTTCCATCATCACTACTGTACTATAGAATTGTTACAACTCCGAACCTAATTTTAAACACAGTGAAAACCTCCTTTCTCTTCTGCTAGTTCCTGTGGAAGTGCATGCATCTACATAACAGCAGCACATTCTTAAAGTAAAATAAAAGACTGGGTCATTCAAAAAGTTCCCAAACACACAGCATATTATCCGCAGTACCACATCCATCCTATTCTAGCTCCAGGTTGTTCCTCAGCTTCCTTACAAAATACTCTGGAATCCGTTCATAACAGAGCAACAGTTGGCATACAACTCCTGTCATGGGTACTCCTCGAATGCCTATCTTTCTACCATACATTTTCAACATCTCCTCACTACAGAGAGACCAAGACCCCCCTCCACACAATTTACCCAATTGGTCGCACGGACTTGCACTTCTACCTTGCCGTTAATTACACTAAAGTAAAATCCTGGCTAGAGCCCTGATACTATTACTATTAGTACAAGGGAGGTAGAGGCACACCAAAAGCTGCCGTGACCTCTGTAGCTGCCTTGTAGTCTTCTCAAGGCTAAGCACAAGATTACTGCCTCCTTCAAGAACATGTCTCCCATTACACAGGAAGTACACATCTTAAACACCACCCTTCCCAGTACAACTCACTACATAGCAACAAACCAATGGATTACTCCAATAGAGTACTAGTAACCCTTTTGTTAGGGCATACAAAGTCGTTTGCTTGGTTCTACAACATCTTAAACACCAACCTTCCCATTACAACTCACTACAGAGCAACAAACCCATGGATAGACTAGAGTAACCCTTCTGTTGCTGTTAGACCAAATTGGCCAAATAGTCATTCAACACATAGCAACCTGTCCTCCTCGGCCGACCAACTCCTCTAGTGTGTTGAATGTCTATATGGCCAATTTCTACTATTTTTCCAGCGACCTGGGGAGCCTGGTAGACGCTAGTTAGACTATACAAAGTCGTTTGCTTGAAAGCAAAAATTCAGCTAATGCCTACAGATCAAGATGAAAATAGACGACTGGTCTGTTTCTATATGTGTCCAGGGAGTCCTGAAAAACAGGATGAAGCCTGAGCGATGTAACTCTGGTAAAACAAATAAAATGAAAATGAAATGGGAGGAAAAAACTGTACCTATTCTCTATAACTGTGTGGAGCAAGGTACAGATTCACAATCTGATTTGCTAGTTCAGCATTTTTAATATTCTTTCTAAATCTGGGAACCAATAGCCTGGGAACCATACCATCGAGGCGCTCGGCGGTGTAGGGGTGACCGCCCGTACAGTTGATTGGTACAGGCCGGGGGAGTTCTTACGGGGTTAGATTAATTTAGTCGCGCCCAATCTAGTAACAAGTAAATGTATAGTTTAGCAAAGAAAATGGTAATTTGGCAATTCCATACTGTTTGGAGCTGGTTGACAAACACCATAAATAACAGTGTGTACAACAAGTAGCTATAAAAGTATAAGTACTATAACTTATCCAGTTCTTTCTGCCACCAAAAGTAAGAAGAATCAATGAATTATGAAGAACAAAAAATATAGTAGAACCTTGTGCATTTGATCCACATTTGATAACCACACTTCCCCAACTCACATCATCAATATAAAAGGATTTTAGTTTAAAACAGTATTGCTAAACTAACCAGTGGTACGATGTTGGAACCTTCCATACTCACATGATCACGTAATCTGAAAACAAGCAAACAGCGACCACGTGACAAACCATCGAGCAAAGGTCACTCTAAGGTAACTCATAACATCCTGACACAGATAGACTGGCTGGCTGGGGACCCCTTAGGTTGGGTAAACACCTCTCAGCTCTCATCATCTCTAAGCAGATGTTGGGTTAAGCTCAGTGTTTTACAATTGTTTCTTTCACGCCTTTCAGATAGTTCAAGCTTTTACCGTTTTGCCACCTACCTAGGACGGTAGATTACTAGATAGACAGAAAACATACATAAAATTCAAACTAACTGAGTCAAACCCTATATAACAGGGATTTCCTAAAATAAAAAACAAACCTCTTTGCCTCCCTCCTACGACTTGTAGTATAAAGTATAAAGACATAGAAAATGGCTCAAGAACACAACAAAAAACACAGCATACATCATATACATTGTAGAGGTGTCATATCTATCGTGATATGTGTCATATCTATCATCAGATATGACTGTTAGTGTATCAGTTGAAGTTAGACAAGTGTACAATTCATACATTTTCAGGTCTACTTTTTCTTGAAGCCAACATTCCACATGTTTTGACACCTTTTTTATGTCCACAAAGGGATTTCGATAAACTTTCAGTTTCTTTGTTTTTTCCAGAACAGAAGCCAGGCATGTGCGACAAGTTGTAATCCCGGAAACAACAAGGTGGCCCTGGGCTGGGGAAACGTGGATGTGACATCCTTCCATCCAAATGCAAATCTTCCCTTAGGGAACTAGCATGAATCAGCGTTTCCCAAACCAAGGGCACTTAAACACAATAATTGTTTTTTGATAAGGGCATACAAATTCAACTCCTTGGTTGTCAGCCATTTTACAGTAAGTATCTAGCAAGAGGGAAAACGTGTATCTGACTTCTGAAAATAATTTCATCAGGTTGGTAGAATATAGGATAAGGTGCCTGAAATACATCGAAACAGAAGTATTTTAGTGAGTACAATCTGGTTGTGTAAAAGAATCCTCCTATATCGAATCTGACTGTATCACCTCGAGAAAATGGGAGCTGTGCACATAATGTTTCTACTTTCTACTGATTTTCTAGTTAGAATTTTTGTTCATCACACATTGTGAAAGCTCCAAAACTGTTTTAACTTAAAATTTAAGTCAGTTTCCTAAATCCTTGAACCAGCAAATTATATTGGTAAGACCTTCTGGCCTTGTAAGAAAATACTGGGAAGATTTATCATCATACAAAATTGATATTATGTTGAGAAATATTTCCAGTATGGGGAGGACAGCATTATTCACAGCTTGATATAAACACTACAGAAATACAAATCTGATTCAGAGGTCACACTTCCTCCGAGGTTCTGTATCGGCCCCTACTTTTGGAACATCTGCCATTTTGGAATATACCAACTTTTCTCCCGACTGCGACAAGAAGACTTTCCCCTCGACCTCGCAGGAAACTCCGGGCCCCAACCCAGGAAGCTGTCCTAGCATCCTTATTTATGTACACCAAACTTTAAACAAAGTTTTGACGCCCGGCCAATTCTCTGGGTACCGCCAGGGGTTCTATATGATCCTCTTTCACGGGAAACTGGGGTGAAGTTTTTGAAGGATAAAGCTTTCCCCTCGTAAAAAATCGGGTGGTTCTACCCTTGTTAATGTGTCAGGTACCGTAACAAATAATAGCAAGACATCTCTCTGATATGTACCATGCACACTGTAAGAATGGGGCTAATTGCCAGCGAACACACGGGTCTGCCTAGATACAATTGCAACTTGTGGTCGTGAATAGAACGGGGTCACACGACCTTTGACCCCACACCTGATTGGGGGATTGAACAAAACCTGCAGGTATGCCTGGTATGATCTTATGCAATGGTACAGTACCGAGGGTTTCCTCCACAGTTTGCTACTGAAGAGGCACAAACTAGAAGTGAGGCACAGTCCCTCTCAGTTGTGTGACCCTCTTTCTTATAGATCTGACACACTGTGTGGCTTTCCCTCTATGGTTCACTGAAAGAGACACAGGATTACAAACAGATACAAGGGTGACGGCAAAGACAAAAGAAGGTGGTCAGACAAGAACATGATACTTCTGGGTGTAACATTAGTTTTCAAGTGGCCCGCCTTTCATTCATACTCCATGCCATGAAAGAAATACCTCCACATACAAAGGCATGCCCTGGTCCATGTGTCAAACAAAACTATAGACAATGCACAACAACCCAACGTAAACATTTGCCGAGCAAATAAAACCAGACATGCGTCCTTTACATCTACCATATAAACTTTCCATACGAATAATCACTTGAGTCTGACAGAAGAGACACACTGTGGTAACTGTTCTTCACTTCACATGTGACATATGACATGTGAAATTTGAGCGACCCCTCTGGTATGGTCTGACTGTCTAAACAGTTTGGCAGAGGTATTTATCCTGCAATTGAAAACAGCTCTCATTTCCTGTCAATCAAAATTTTTTCACCAATCACTTTACAGGTCATCTGATAACCTTGTGCTTTGTCATCCTGATAACAAATTACAAAACTACAAAAAAAGAGTTCTTTTCTCTTCACAAAATCTTTCAACCTATGAGTGAATATAGATTGCAAAAGGCACAAACTAAAATACTTGACAATAGCTTATTGAAAATATCAGAGATGCTGGAATATTTGGAACATACATAATGAATAATGAGTGGGAAGTTTTGAAGTTGCTGGCAGTGTTTACATTCTTTTTGTCAACAGGATTGTGAATAATGTGAAATCATAAATATTCACAGCAGGACAATGCAAATAGCAGCTAGAATGTACAAACAGGGACGTGTTTTTCTTTTACAAAAAGCTATTGCTTCCAAAACTTTATACTACATCATCATATATGAGTATTTTGATTGATTAGGACACAATATTTTAATTTTCCACCCAAAAAATCCCCAACTACTTAGAAGTTCTTACATGCCACAGCGGATCTTTCCACAACAGTCTTGCAAATCAAATGCACATTTTCCCACTTACTATCTCTCCATCTTTCTTCTGAGAAGATGACTAGATAAAAAGAAATACATAAGTTGAGGAGGGCCAATTCTTTTGTGATATGCATTATCATGTAAAAGTATAAGGGATCCATTCACACACTGTAAATCTCATACAAAGGAGAAGGTTTGGCCTCTGGTGGAATTGTTTGACCACCAGAGCTGGTTACAATTAGGACGAATGTGCCAGAATTCATAGGGAGATCACAACAGTAGAAATCCCAGAGGTATGGAGTATTAGGGGGAACTGCAACTCCCTCCATTTGGCTTTCAACAGTGGTGAACTACTTTAAAGCGGTAGCAACCACTGCGGCGAACAATAAGCCTTTCTTTTCCTACAGTCTTGACATACACTGTTGTGTGTCTGGGGCTAGGGACTGAACTTCGGTGTCGGCCATCATCCAGTTCAATGTAATTATCTACACATACCAATGCACCCCCGGGGTACCCATTGGTTGCTTCCAGATAAATATCCTTACAAATATTCCCAAGTATATACAGAATGGTATAAACACTTTCACGCTCGAGAGAGCGGTGCACACTCCTTTCATGAGAACAAAATCTGGCCTTCTTTCTCCGCGGTAGATGGGAAATTACAGTCGCACCAGGGTCAAGTATGCAGTGTAAATATACAGGAAAGAGAGCGGCGCGGCACTGCTTGGGATATAGCGGGAGACACTGATCTCCCCTGGGCTGCCCCGTCCTTCTAAGACTATCTAACGGTCCCCCTAAGATAGCTAAGACTTCCCTAAACCCGAGGAAACCCCCAGCCCGACGCCCCTTGAGTGTTTTCAGGAAACTTCCCCGGCCAGACAATGGGTCAAGTCTGACGGAGGAGACCCCAGACGTTATCCAACACCCCGCCCCAGCTGCCGCCGGGGTTCCCGGGCCCGGATCCAGGCTGGCCCGGGCGCAACCGGCGGCCCCCAGCCCTACCCAACCAAGCCGCCAGCTAGACTTCAACCGGGAGAAAGCGGTCGGAAGCCGGGCTGGGGCTTGGCGGGGAAGGGGCTCGGGGCGGGGACAGACATCTGGCGAACTCCTGGTGAAAATTCTTCAGTCGACTTCATCAGCACCAGTGCCACTCAACTTGAATCCTACCTGTTTTGTTTACCGCCGCCCAAGAATGTCTCCCCCTCGCGCATCCAACGGACGTCCAGAATCGACAATCAAAACGGAAATCAAGCACAAAACGAACGCATAACAAACTGAGTAAATCTTAGACCTCAAACGTGGCAGAAATGTGCTGAAGATCTGGGTTCCATCTGGTGCCTACCTCCAGAGTTTTAAAAGTCCGTCGCCATCTTGACTGCAGTAACTGCACATGCGCGGAGAATGGACCAATCAGAGCGCTCGGCGCGCCAAGTGTAAGACGTGACGACTGACCCAGACTGGACTGACCATAGGTGATCAGGAGCACTTCGTGGTCTCCGCCTCAAGAAAGCTCTAGAAATTCTCTTTTCCAGTCTTATTTTCACCATTTCTTCCCGCACCGCTCTAAGTTAAAGAGATGTGGAGGGTCGGATTGTGTTCAGTGCGAGTGTGATACATACGGAATACCAAGTCTGACTGTTGATAGCCACGTTGCCGTGTTTACGGGGAAGCAAGGGAGTGCGCTTTTCTCGTCAGTCTTCCACTAGTGACACCTGAGCGAGGAAGGTAGGACGTGCCTCCGAGCTGCTGCTTTCTTCACACGTGCCTGAGGAACAGCCATGTATATATAGCCCGAAGTCTCCGACCGTGCTTTGGCAGACACTACCAACGGTGAGGGCGCAGATGTCGAACACCCTGGAATTTAAAACCGTACCCGGCTAGCTCACAGGAGCCAACGTAGCGTCAAGTGATACTCAGACAAAAAGGTTACGCAAGAATCTGGATAAGTTTTGCAAACGGCCAGACGTTTTAGACAGTGACTGAAACGTCTGACGTTTTTCTGTTACTCTAGCAGTGAGTATCACATTACCGTATGTGGATGTCTAACCTTAATCGACGTCGCAACGTCAACTGAGCTTCCGAAGATCGCCGTGTTAAAATTCTAGCAATTTTTGTTTCGTACTAGTGCTGTCATACCGGCCACGCAGTAGAGATTTTGATGTTTGCTATGAGCAGAGCCATTCATCCGGCAATTTCTCTTGCATTTCATAGGCCATCCTATACTTCCTTCCCTGAAAAAAAATCAGTGAAGCTAATATCACACCCAGGCTAATGTTGTGGTTATTCTGAAATTAATTTTTGCGCTCTAACAGGCTTTCTAATAGTACAGGTCAGTGATTTTATACAAAGTGTCGTTACATGTACTCTGTACGCGTAACAGGTAGTTATTACAAGACGATTTATACGTGGATTGAACTTCTTCTTTGGATCGACAATTAGCTTGGCAATTTACAATGTATCTATCTTTCCTATGGTCGCTTAATTCTTAGTAATGTTTAAGATATTGGATACGATAAGCAATGTACGTTTTGGCGCATTCTTCTCCAGCTAATACAACACCGTATAATCTTTGCCCACGCGGCCGGCAGAACGCCAGAACACACCCTGTCATTCCAGGAATCCTCCGTTTCCCCAACCTATCTTGGAAAAACAGTTCAAACTCTGCGTACACAGTACTAGTACGTAAAGCAAAGTTTGAACCGTAATTTCCAGCACAGAAATTGTCCTTGTCCGACACATTGATTTCTAGACTGTGTTTAACGCCAGTCTTTGTCAAGGAATGAGAAACACATCGCTTCTTTGACGTCGTGTTACTATATGCAAATGAACGAGTGACTCGGTCAGCAGTGGATCATAAGAGAAAATGCAGAAAGTTTATGGCGCCCCCCGTCTCTTTAGTTGTGGCTGTACGGTCCTGATGTAAATGGTGGCAGTCAAAAATTGTTAAATCTGTGTATAAAATTACGATTCAAACTTCAGAATTATAGATGAACTTTAAAGCTATCACTTATTTATTTATACATTTACTACCATGTCTATAGTGCTTTGTGCCCTAGCTTTGAAATTAAACTCTAAACACGCTAAATCGGGTATATCAGATGTTGAATTGTATGCGTTGTTATATGACCACGCCAAGTAAATGTATTGGTTTTAGTTTTTTGTACGAAAATATCGGAGTAGGGGCGCAAAATAAGAAGGCCGCACATCTTGAGTTATGCCCATAGGCTTTAGGCTGGAGCCACAGAGTCCAACTACAAAACAATTATCTTTCAAGTTTTGAAACTGCAACAGCTATAGTATGAAGCAACGGACATTCTTCAGCCATTTAGACACAAGGTACAAGCATAATGACGGATTGATTAATATCCTGAACGGTGCATAGATCTTTCCAAGAATCTTTCTGTTTATTTTGTGAATCAGAAAAATGATGCTGTGAACCATGAAATTAAGCTGGTGTGGCCTTGTATGCGGATGTAGGCGCCGGTGGTGGGCTCACCAGCTCGCGTAGGGGATTGGCATGTGGGCGTTATCTTCCAGGAATTCATAATGCGTGTTTTGCTGAGTGGTGTTGACAAACACTTTTGACCTCGGGGTGGCTACTCTTTGGCTGACGGAGCCTTGGAATGGAAATGGGGCCCAAACTTTCCTTGTACTTATACTTATACTATATTTCTTGGTTCTCAATTATAATATCTTGTCAACTGCTATATAGCTAGAGCTCTATTTCATCACTTTTAAACTCAAATCTTGGTTTTTCTTTGCACATTGTATCACAAAAAACGCATGTACTATATACACCAGAGTGTATGCATATATATATAGCAGAATGGAACAGTAGTGTGCCTTCACTCTGTAACCCTATGTTAATGATTTTAATGATAAAAGAAATAAAATTTGCGCTTTGTGTGCGATTTTTTTTCTCTGTCAAGATATGTCAGTATTTGGTAAGAACGTTACAATATTTTGTCATGGTTTAATGCCATTGATATTTTGGCCTTGAACTACCCATGCTAGATTCATGTGGTACTTTTAAAAAAGTCTCGGTCTCACCCAGAAAGAAGGAATATAACTCAGATTTCGGAGCATACATGTAGCTGCAAACTATCAATCCGTCAATGTCCACCATATGTCTACCAAATCACTGTGATAATTTCATTACGAGGGAACCCTTCAAGTTCAATATCAGTAGAAGAGAGAAAAGTACAGACGATTTATAACTCTGGCCAGAGCTGTGTGTCGTTCTGGTGTCAATCTTACCTTCAATGATTGACATTCGTGTGGACATGGATACCAGGCTTTATAGTTTACGGTTATGCCCGGAAATAATTTGAGTTGTGCCCCTCCTTTTATGGATGAGGTCACGAACTTTCTGAACGCCCCTCGTACATCTCCTGAACCAGTACTTCAGATACTCTCCAAGCAGAGGTTAGGCTCCGGCTGTTTTTTAGTCGTTTTTATCAGGTTTTGACAATACAAGGTACAACACAAAATAGAAAGCCCGATAAAAACGACTAAGAAAACGTTAAAAAAACAAGTTTCACTTGAAAAAGTTTAAAGGCTACCGTGATCTTGTTTAAGAGCTGAGTTTAAAACCTATACAAGTGACCACCATTACACCAACCATTGGACCTCCTCTACACAAGGACCACTCTGACCGCTTGTTGGTGGTCCTTGAGATAATTTTCCCCATTGACACACGCCATGAACACCTGTCCACATAGACCAGAATTCATCGGTCCGTTGAGTAGTCTTTTTGGACACTGTTAAGATGGGTTCACACATATATTGGACATCACACATATGTTAGACAATTCATCTCCCACTGCTTACGGAAAAGAAGTCAAACCCATCAAATAGCTTAAGTATAAATAGATTAAGACTAGCGCCGTTATTCCCTTCTGATTTATCTATGAGTATCATTTACCTTCTTTGTTAAGTCTTATTATGTATACCACTACTGCTTTGCTTTGTATGCAATTAGCTCTCGGGCATGAATTTGCAATAAAAATTATTATTATATTCAAGTCCTTTCGAGTTTCGTATGGAGTTCTTAGCCTCTGCCAGGCTCCACAGGTCGCTGCAAAAAGAGTTAAAATTGGACAAATATAGACCCATAACATGCCAGAGGAGTTAGCTGTCCGAGAAGTGTGGTTTGCAACCGGCTAATTTCGATGGCATGTTATCTCGCAAGAAGAAGAAGAAAAGTTATCTCGCTACATTTGTCCTATTTGTATTATTTTCTCTAGTGACCTGTGGAGCCTGGTAGAGGCTATGACTTCCATACAGACCTCATACGAACTTGAATATATACGCACGTGTGTGAACCCACCTTTAACTGTACTCCAGTGTCTAATGATAGTCATATGCGGCATTATCCTACAGTAGATCTTAGCCTGGTACCCAGCCGTAATATCGCTCCCGAGTCTCTTCTCTCTTCGTCGTAATTGCGAAGAGGAGAGAAGAGACTCGGGAGCTATATTACGGCTGGGTACCAGGCTAAGTAGATTTTACTTACTTAGGACTTGTGGTCCTTTGGGGCGACTCCTTTATCCACACCTCATCTCAAGGACGATCCCTCACCGCTCGACATGGCTCACAGACGAACAGGCGAACCCGATCCTCGTCTCATTTCCTGGTCCCTGGGTTGGGTCATGGTCACGGCCTTAACCACAGTCGGCTCCAATCAGGAGACAACGCCACTGATAGAGCACTGTCCCAGGATTAAAGGTGGTATCTCACTGCACTTGGGTCAGGCTTCAGCGCTGTTGTGTTATTTTCGCTGATTTTTTTTAAAGATTTAGATACTGTTAATGCAGAAATGTTCGCGGTGGATTAATTTTCGCGGTGACCACTTCACCGCGAATTTAAAACAACCGCGAACATTTTTCTATTATGGTACTAGTATTAGACTGCAGTCTATGGTGTTACCGCGAACTTAAATCCACCGCGAAAAGTCCCTTTTCCCGCTACCGCGAAATTAAATCCCCCGCGAAGTATTGCGTAATATGTTAAAGTATGACTTAGAAGACAACAAAATATGCAAAACGTAAGAAAATTTGTTCTTCATCTCTGAAATTCGTTGAGTAATCTTTTGAATCCCGCAGTGCCGCACCGGTGCCCCAAGTGCAGTGAGATACCACTTTTATGTACATACCTGGGACTTCGAGTCAGCCTGACTGGTGACTTGTCTGTATTTGAGAGTAAAATCATCTTTATTCTGTATTCTGTACAAGATGCATTATATACTTAATACACGTTAAAGTCCCATGGCAACCTTTTATCTCGTGATTCGATATCAACCGTGAGAAGGGCGCAAGGCAGAAAAGAGACTACAATATACTTGTCTCTATAGGGAAGCGCATTGGTAGCCTGGTATCCAGCCGTAGTATAGCTCCCGAGTGTTTTATTTTGTGTACGAAAAAACAAAGAGGAGAGAATGGGCTCGGGAGCTATACTACGGCAGGATACCAGGCTAGCGCATTGGACATTTAAGGCGTTTTCTATTAAATATGAGTATACGTCATATTGGAAGATATTGCGTTTTACAGACGTAAAAACCATGCGTACTTAATCACATCTAGTTTCTATAGGAAAACAGTCCTGAAGTATATTCCCTGATCATGTAGGTGTGTTTCTTGCACAGTAAATAGCATAAGATGCAAAAACTGTGCACGTTCGCAATTCTCAATAGTCAGTGGCGTAGATTGCGATGCTATTACGTACTTGGCAAGGCGTTCTGAGTCCCATAGTTAAGACTGCTGGATTTAGCGGGACCTTGGCATCGATAACACTACAAGTGTTGCGGAAATACACATCGAGGTTTCCTAGGTCACTAAGTACTAGTGATATTACATAGCCTGGGTATTAGCTATTTTAGAAGGAGGTGAGTGAACTCTTTGGACTACTCAGCTGTATATATTACAAAAGCTGCTTTAAAACGAGCAACGATTTCTCCATGGTGAGTAGGTTTATAAAATGTAACACGAAATTACCCACGGTGAGATTCTGACCATCTAGAAACGAAATGATCCTTCCATTTACAATGTATTGATTATCATCTCTTACCACGATTACAGATTTTCATCGGCCTACGGAACGGTCCACAGTTTCAGTCAACTAGATTGATAAGGACCAAGTCAAGTCCAATGCGAAAAAAAGAAGGAAAGAAGGGAAGAATGATTTGTAGTCGAAGTATCATGATCATGAGGCGCCTTTCTACATCTTGTTCGTTTTCAACTTGTGTCGTACTGTGATGTGAAATCTGTATCAAAGACTTGTGTTAGCCCTTCTTGTTATGTCTTATTCTATACACCTATTTTGTACTTTGTGTAACAGTCGCTGCCATACTTTGTGCCATGTACAAATGTCGAGCAATAAAGCTCATGTTAATCTATGTGGCCAACGCTTAACAGTTATTGAGATGGGCTGGGGGTAAAAAGGTACAGGTAGTCCCATATTTGGGCCATAGCGGGCACTGCGGGGTGTAGGTTTCCTCTGTGTCTAAGGACGGTACAGGAAGGCAGAGCCCAATCGTTTCCTTTCACCGCTTTTTACCTCCCCAACCGAAGTCAGGTACCCATTTTCAACCCGGGCGGAAGGAGAAAAGTCGTGTCAAGTGCCTTTCCCATGAGTACAAGATCAGTAGCTTTGTCAGAGGACCGGCAATGCCATAGATAGACAGAAGGGCCAACAAACGCAACTGGTGTTGGATGAAGGACACAGTCTGGATTAGAAAATCTACACTAGTGATGCTTACGCTTGGGACGGCACGCCCATCTATGCAGCGACACTTAGCTGCAGTGCACAGTAGGACCGTTAGGAGTTGCCCTTAGGTCTACGTCACATTGCCAAACCGGGACCGGGTCGGGCAGCTTTCGGGAACGAAAGGTTTGCTATAAAAGACGACGTAAAGAGAATAGTCGCGGGAATTATTTTTGTCTATTCTTACGTATAACCTTACATTTCTATTTTACGTTTGCTTAAACAGCCAGACCGGGCCCCGGTTAGGACATGTGGCGTTAGCCTTAGTAGGGTGGCAGGACTTCCGAAAAACATATCTTGGGTGTGCTTAAATTTTTTTCTCCATCTTAGTTTCACCAAGGCCACTGGCTGACATGTTCCGTCCCAGTTTGTCATTAACGTTTCAGCTGATATCCACACCTAACTATGTAGATTCAACTATATATCAGCTTGAAACTTCATCTGTGTTGATAGTGATAGACATTTCGAACATGGATTTCTGTAGTAGCAACCGCTGGCACAAACCTGAAAAAAAACTAGACTTTTCCGAATTTTCGACCTTGCAAATGACAGATTCGGCTGGAGATGCACACTGTCCAGGCTGCTAAAATCAGGAGAAACCAGACTGATGCACATGGCAGAAGAAAGGCGGATCCTGCGGAAAGAGCTCTGCAACAGACTTGAGTCAGCTTACAGATGGCAGAGACTGTCATTCTCGTATAGGACTGTTTAGCCACAGTCGACGCTGTAGGGCTGATATCAATTAGGATTTTACCATGGTCAATATTGACCGAAGGAGGCCATATATATATATATATATATATATATATATATATACATGAAAGCTCTAACTTCATAACGAACCAATTCAACAAACGTAAGTAACGCATCAACAGGTGTATGTAAACACCGAAAGGGATGGTGATGATAGTTCACAATTATCCGTGGGGTAACCTAACGTTGTATCTGTTAGTTTCAAAAACAGGGTCTTCAGGGATATCAAGTCAACGGATGGTGGTTTCAAACTACAATATTTTCAACAATATTGAAGTTTTAAACCATGTATATGCAAAATCCGTTGACTTGATATCCCTAAATGCCGGAAACAGTGGATATAGGTCACCCCGCAGATAAAGGTTAACTAGCGTAACTAGAGGAGGAAGGAAAACATTTGACGTTATAAGAGAGCGCAATTACAGCTACAGTGTTTGTTGTTATTCTTTCCGGTACACTTCGATCAACCTAATTAAATTCTTTTGTCACCCAGTTACATTCTAAACATTTTCTCCATAGAAGGTAACGTGGCTGTTGTATCAAAGCGAAAAATGTCCCTTTTTTCTACCCACATCACGTCTTTGTGACGCAATCATGACGCACTTGTGACGCAAACGGGTTTTCCGTACCAAAGGTCTAGCCGTCGGAGGTGATTCTAAGAATATTAACGCCACGTAGGTGGGTGGTGGGTAATTGGAACAACGTCTTTTGTGTCGTCATCCTCAGTTTTCTCCACGGTGAATGGGTCCGTGTGAGGATTTGGATGGGATAGATGTACATGTGACTGCTAACCCACACATTTCCTATATCCTGTTATTCCGGGTCATCCTAGATTAAGAATTAGAGGTAAAAAATTGCTAAAACAGCCTTCCTCAATAACAGAGCATGATGTTTCTCTCTAGTAGTGGTGCATTTATTCTAGCCTCTACCAGGTTCCACAGGTCGCTGGAAAAATAGTAGAAGTTGGCCAAATATGGCAGAAAAAATACCAGAGGAGTTAGATGGCTGAGGAGTACTCACGGTTTGCGACCTACGGTTTGCCTGGTAGAGGCTACATTTATTCTCCAAACAGGTCTTCTGGTACTCTCCAAGCAGAGGTTCGGCTTCGGCTGTGTTTTTTTTTTATATAAACTTTTAGTCGTTTTTATCGGATTTTCTATTTTGCACCGTTTTCTTCATCTTTGGCCGGAGTCGACGAAGAAAACGGCAAAAAACACAAAGGCGGTAGGTCGATTCGCGATTTTTAACCGGGAATATTATGCCGGGAAAGGAATATACACCGGAAAGCTTGTACGGGCTAGACGAAATTTCGTCGGTTCCCGGTTAAAAAACGCGAATCGACTCAAAACATTTGTCTTGTAAGTATTCGTGTGTCTTCAACGTTGGCAAGTACCCCAAACATTTCATTATAATACTGTGATGATCAATACTACATACAAGTAGCGAGAAGGAACAGAAGACATAGGAGAAATGTTCGCGGTGGTTTTGATTTCGCGGTGAAGCGGGAACCGTGAAAACCGCGAACATAAAACCACCGCGAAAGTTTCTGCATTTACAGTAATCTGGAAGCGAGCCTAATGGCTAGTCAACACTCCCCCTCCCGGGTAAATTGAGAGGAGTTACGCAAGACTTCTCAGACAAATTGGCCGCCGGTACTGATTTATGATACCAATAGCCTCAGCCAAGTGGTACGCTCCACTTCTCAAAGGTTTGAACTATGTCTTACTGTGGAGGTACGATGTGACAACTGCTTCATTGGACTTTTTTTTGCGTACACAGCATACGGCTGTGAAGGTGGGTTCACTCCTTGGTTAACTCGAGCGTATATATTCAAGTCCGTATGAGTTCCGTATGGCAGTCGTCGCTTCTACCAGGCTGCACAGTTCGCTAGAAAGAAATTGAAATTGGACAAATATAGATGCATAATATGCCGGAGGAGTTAGCTGGCCAAGGAGTATAGTTTGCGACCCAGCTAACTCGTCTGGCATGTTATTTGTTTATATTTGTCCTAGTTCTACTATTTTCCCAACGACCTGTGGAGCCTGGTAGAGGCTTAGACTTCCATACATACCTCATACGGACTTGAATTTATACGGACATGTGAACCCCCTATACATACGGCTGTTGGTGCAAGGCGTTTGTTCTCCAGCGGCTAGCTAGTTCAACACCTCGTTATCTTTGGATGATGAATAAAAAAGGAGCATGTCAGAGGATTCGAACCCAGGACCAATGGGTTTTGTGCCAAACACCCTCAGCCAATACACTACTAATGCCACCACTGTGTCACCAACATTCAATATATTTCAGTTGTAACGTATGAATGAGCGAGATATCAAACATAACATTCTACCGAATGATATATATATATATGTATGTATGTATGTATGTATGTATGTACATGTCAACCTACATGTATAAACATCGACTTCCTCTCGCTTCTTGGAAACTGTATAAATGTAGGCAGCTGTATGATCAGTTAGGATCAGTTTATCGAAAGCTGTAAGGAATATAGATTTCTCTTTACTATTCAAGTATCTGAAGTGGGGGAATTGAGTTTAAAATAATGTTTCTTTTTGATATCAATATCACCTCTATGGAAAAATGAAAAGAATCATCAAATAAGCAGAACAAGGACAACTACCCATGTAACTATATTTAATTTGTTCAATGGAATATTTGTCATTTGTCAATGAAAAACTTTAGGTACATTAATTTACCAGTTATCATTTATATTATAACCAACATTGAATTAAAATGTGCAATATATCTTATATAATATAATAACACATACTAGTAGTATGACCATGATTTTACATCTAAAATTAATCATAAGTTTGTAACCTAAACCTAACTAAATTTTGTTTAAAATATGATATAAATCAGCTTTTAGTCATCATATGAAACGTAACAATATCATGTTTCAGAGAATTTACTATTTTGAAACTCTTTCTTATAAATTCCCTGCTACAATAAAAGACCTAGTTTACAAAGAATACATGATATGTCAGTTTGATGATTAACATATCCCATCATGAACAATAGCAGGGGCTGTAGATAAAGTTAGTACAAAATATCTACCCTGTGCATCTTTTCTCTGCAGCCATAAGCCATTCATATCCATAAGCGCAACAAATTATTCATTACCTTAGTTACTTTATCTATAATGCCAGAATCTGTCCAATATATGGCACATGTATGGAATGACTATGTAAGCCTTTTGGCACAAAGTTTGTCATGGACCAGGTTAAAAGAAATTCAATCAATTTTTTCTCTTAAAATTAACCAATACACACATTCTCTTAAAATCAACCAATTTAACACATAGAGCACAACTTAAACAACAAACAGAATGTAATTTAAGCAACATTTAGAGTACCATTGACACATGTATCAAGTTGTGGCTACTTGGAAGACTGACAGACATTCTGTACAATATCACAATCATGTTCCAATAAATTTTTCATTATCCTGTTGTCCATTTCCTACAGATACATGTAGGTACCTGACTACATGTATCATACACTATTGTCAGATATTATCTAATACTATATGTATTTGTATCTTGTCTAACTTTCACATAATAACACATGTAGACAGAGATCATTAAGTTACTACCTGATTAACGATGTTAATCATTAAAAACCTCATACAAAACATTTATTAGCACTGATCAGTAACATTCATACCAAAGCTTAAACCTTAATTAGATACTGCATATGGTTTTGGAAACGGTCAGACATTTCAACTACTATTCAGTAGTTTTCGTCAGTGACACTGAAGAGATCTTGTTGGAGAGGGTTTATATACCCTAACTGTGCACTGATATGTAAAAGAGATCTAGTTGAAGAACAGGTTTATCCTAACTATGAATCAAAATGCAAAAGCAGTGCTTATTTGTTGTACAGGACCCAGCTAGCCCCAACGGCCAACCCCACAATGGCAGTCAGTCCAATGGTGCTCAGTAACCCGGAAATGGATGGAGAATAGGTCTCAGCAAACGAGTCGACGAACGGAAGTGCTGGTACATCCTAAAGGAAGGGGAAAAAATGGTTGATTAATACATTCTTTCATTCATTCTACAAGTCCAGATCGTATTGGAAGGTAAAGCCTGCCCTCTCCATCCAATGCTAAGTTTACTCCCTAACCAAAGTCAGGTACCCATTTTTACACCTAGCATCTAGGGATTGAACCAGTGACCTCTCAATCTTGTGTCACTAGCCTAGCCACAGGGACATTTGAGGCCCCCCTACCTATTGATTGGACCAGGTATCTATTGAATATCATTGATACCTCACAGGGTTGGACAAGTCCACTAGCCCGATTGTCAAGGGCAAGTAAAAGTGCAGATTGGACAAGTGCATGTAGCAAGTAACAGTTGTTAATGAGTGATATTTTGATAGACTGACGATACTTTTCAGTCATGGCATCAGTCATTGGCTACACAGAAAAATAGAGCTAGTAATAAAAGAATTCCATTGCTGGAAGTGACATACGTACTTAGAAAAAATTTCGTTTAAATTTGGGCAAAAGATGGTCTGGGCTAGTAAATTTTTATGTACATGCCAGGCAGGACAAGTGAATTTTAGAAAACTTGTCCAACCCTGCCCCAAATCATGATGTACTGTACCTCAGACTGAGGAGCATCTTGCCAAACTTCGCCTTCCTTGATTTTTCCCATGGCATGAAGGATCTGAAAAAGACAGATTATATCATTCTTGTACATAAACACCAAGCTGTTTAAGACTGTTTAAGCTGTTTAATTGTACATCTCCTAGAAAGAGCCTTGCCCTCAGCCATATAACCACAATACGAACTACAACTTGTTATATCTTATTTATATTGTGTCAACCACACTATGCAGCATAAGGTGCGGGAAGGACTTTGACTTTTATAACAAATTTTGTATTTCCCCCTCACCTCCCTCGCTGCCCTCTCCCCGGCCTGGACCGCCCCCTCCATGTAGCCTGACCAATGGGTGGCCGTCTCTGTTCCAGCAAAGAACACTCTGCCGAATGGCTCTCTCACTATCCTGTATACAATAACAAGGAAAGGAAAGTGATCATGATTCAGTTTTGACTCACTGAAGACTTCCACTGGTCGTGACAGAGAGGACAGACGCTATGCACAGGTTCATTGTACTAGGAGAAACCCCTTAGCACTTTTCAACAAGCAAAATGTCCTGTCCTAAGGACTGCAACCCTTTCCGGTTGCGTGCATGTCTGGTGAGCAACACAGTCAGAATCGAACTCATGGCTTCTAGTTCCAGAGGCAGGGCCATTAACCACTTGACTATGCGCAAAGAACAACCTGCCAAAAGGCTCTCGCACAATTCCAACAATTCACATTGAAAGGTTATGATATACAAAAATCTAGATCAATCTTATCATCCAAATCAAGAATTGTTTTAGTGCAAACATTTTTTTAAATTTGTATTTGTAATTTAATGGGTGTCAGTGACTGAAATGACTTTACTAGATGACACTACACATGTATCATAATATAAACACAATGACCTGCCAAACTGTGTGAGCACACCAGGGGGCAGCGCTGTGGTGTAACATCCTCCCGAGTACGGCTCCTCCAGCCAGTTCTTCTCCACATAACAGGTGGGCTGGAAGTGACAGTCAATAAAAACAAACCTTAGATACACCTACCCTCTTATCCATACTTCCAGTGGGGCTAACTGTCATTTTAAGGGGGGGGGGGTGCTGGTTTGCGATTTTCAACGGTCTCTTTTGGCGGGAAAGGGACTTTGCTGTTGAATGGAATTTGCCCCGTCTCGAAGCCTTTTGAGGCGGGGAAAACTCCCTTCCTCTGCAAACTCCCTTTCCCGGCAAAAGAGAACCTAGCCAACGTTGAAAATCATGAACCACCCCCTTAAATAAAAGCCTGCCTTGCTCAAATTCTACAGCAAGATACACATAAGAAAACAAACAATGTTGATAAATCAGTTCGAGGTTTTGCCAGGAAAGTTAATAATGATCTGAAATTTGGTGGATAAAAGACTTCTGAATCATCATAATATATACTGTAAATGCATTTAAGTTTGCGGGGATTTAATTTCGCGGTAGCAGGAAAAGGGACTTTTCGCGGTGGATTTAAGTTCGCGGTAACACCATAGACTGCAATCTAATACCATTATAGAAAAATGTTCACGGTGGTTTCAATTTCGCGGTCACCGTGGTCACCGCGAATACCGCGAACATTAATCCACCGCGAACATTTCTGCATTTACAGTACTTTGTATATAATATGTCCCAACATTAGAGTTGTGTACCTTACTTCTGAGCGAGGCTGGGAACTTCCACTTTGACATATGTTATGTATAACACAACACACTGCACATGCTCACTTCAAACTGTGAACTAGCTTATTATCAAAAACCACCAGCACAACGGAACTGAGATGTAATACTTACATGTAGAAGTTCCTTCAGGCCAAATGTTTTGGCATATCCTTTACATATCAGGTTCCTCCTGCAAATAGATTGGCAATAAAGTTCATAAAGATCCAGATAATCACCAAGAAGGTTATACAATCTTGCCAGGTGACTTTTTTCAAATGCCTAAAATTACGATGTACAATGTTGAGTTTCTGTGCTTATTCCTTGTATTTACAGACAGACCAAGCCAGTTAGAATATAGCCTTGTTGCTAATTTGGAATGCATCAGAATTGAAATTCAACTGTTAAAAATTGAAATTCAATTGTTCTTTTCCAAGTCATGGCTTCCCCCTCTCCCTTCTTCCTATTGGGCACCACACCAATTTAATTTGTTTGTTCTCGGTGGATGCTCGGTGTCAAGTTCAAATGGCAATATTTAAAAAAAAACGCAGTTTACAGTTTGCAATAACTAGCCATTTACTTACACTAATACCTAAATACACTGTTTTTGAAAACAACGGATATAGGTTACCCCGCGGATAAAGGTGAACTATCGTTAGGTTGGCAAGTACGAAAATTGAAAGAACTTACCTTTCATCTTCACTGTAGTTTGAGTACCTCCTGGCTTTGTTGGCGGGGACAAATCTAGGTTTCAAGCAGAAACAAAAATTTAACAATTACAGCTGTATTCTGACAATTACATAATGTCTGTTAATTTTGTTTTCCCTGCAACCACAAATTTGAACAATTCCAGTCATAGCCATCTAAGCAATGTAAAAGTTTATAATACCAGTAGGTAAAATGTTAGATAAAATGTGACATAAAATAACAATCGTCACAACTAAACACACTTTTTCAATATACATATGGAACTTCTCCTAAAACTTTAATCTATCAATTGGATCTGTATAAAACTTAAAGTTAACCTTTGAATTTATCATAATACACTAACTACATGTCATGTACAGGTACTGACCCAATGATGGCAGGGTAGGATCCGTCAGGCTTGGTGTCATCTAGGGTAAACTCTACAGGACAGTCATCGTCTTCAATCACACCCATCCCTGACATACCTGTAGATAGCATTGAAAACATAATCAATTATCCAATGACAGTTTAATTTTGTATATGTTAACTGAATCTTTTCTGCAAGACTTGTTGTGACCTGTACTTAGCCCGGTGTGGCAAAAATGTGCAATAAAGGTTTTCAATCAATCAATCAATCAACTAATTGGTCCACTCTCTAATGTGTTTCAATAGCCTGACAAGTTGCTTCACAGTTTGCAGAGAATAAAGGAGAATGAAAGATGAGAGTCAGACCAATGTTAAGACTAGATATTTTGAATAAACCTATGAAAAACATCAACTGCAATCTTTATCTTTTCAAGAATATCAAAACTTAACTGGAGCTTAATCAGAGTGTTGACTACTTAAGAGCTAATCTCCAAATTACCATAACTAAGGACAAATGCAATGTACAAAAGATAGTAGAAAAAATACGAGAATAAAATATTATTACACAGAAATACCTACCCTTCTCTGTCCAGTAAGCCTTCTCATAGTACATCATGGTTTTGATGACAGAACCCATGGGCATGCGCTGGATCATCTGGTTCCTGACTGGGGAGAGGGGAGGGCTGAAGGACAGCCTCAGCTGCAGGGGTGGGGGGATGGCCACAATGGAGTACTCTGCCTGGGAAATAAATCACAAAACACTGTAAATTCTGTTACAAAGATTTATCAAATAGAGAGCAGCTGTTACTAAATAACTCATAATTCACTGGAAGGCATTTCAGCACTTGGGACAGGATGTTATGTTTTTATGATGTATCCTCCATTTTGTGCAGCATTTTATACAATCTACTAGACACTAACCAAAATCTAGAAAAAAACACACTAAAAATTCCGATTTCAGGAAGGCATGGAAGCAAGCATAGACAATGAATCAAAGATCATTCTCGTAACTTTATGAAATATTCAGTTTTTTTGTTGTGAATTTATTGCTTTGTTTGTTATTGTGAATTTCCTGCATTTTCTGCGTGGTTCTAGCCGGGTATCCAGCCAAAATGATAGCTCCTACTGAAGAGTCTCTTCTGTCCTCTCCGCAAATACGGACTTGTAGAGGCTGGATACCAGGCTAGGGTACATGTGGTTCTGTTCATTTCCCTGACAGACCAGCTTTGAATTTGACTCCAGGTCAAGCTAAACTCCTATACTCCTAGTCTCTGGTTACACAACTTCTGCCTCACATCTTGTCACTGTAAAATATTTACATAACTAAGGACACACATCAGGACAAACAAACACACGGACAAAACAAAAACAAGGCCTCTGGATTATTTTCTTGGAGGCAACTAACGAGGATGGTACCCAGGAACAATGTGATCCACTTTCAGTCTGGATCCTGAAAAAAATTACCTCAAGGATTAGTCTTCAGTAACTATCGTTACCTGAAAACTGTCTCCGCTCAGCGTATCCACGGTGACGCCTGTCTCAGTTTGTGTAACTTGGAGACGGAGCTGTTCAGCATCACCCTGTTGCCTAGCAACTCGGCCAGCCGCAGACTGACCTGCTGCGTGCCGCCCACCAACTTCCTCTCCTAAAACAGTAATCATTGATTTTAATGAAAATTACTACATTTACTTTAAGCTATTTTGGTTCAGATCCTTCTTATTAAGTCCTGGAAAAGAGTCCAGAAATAGTACAACACAAAAGCATGGATCTGGCAGCAAATAAAAATTAAAGTGATCAAAGGGTATGAGTTCCTTAAGTACTAGAGGACCAGAAATTAATAATAGCAACAAGGAGTTTAAAGAGCCTTCAGTTGGCAGCATCGAGTAAATGTGGAGTTGAATGGGGTGTACTGGCAGTGCTCTTTGCTAATTTGCGTGCTAATTTCAGAAAGGCTGCTTCAGATGTATCTGATGAGCAGGCTGGGTTTGCTTTATGCTAAATTTAGGCACCAATTTTAACTTAAAAGTTTAACGTAGCATGCACCGCATGGGTCTGGCTTGAATTACAACGCTAGATTACCTTTATCCGTTTGGTAACCTATATCCGTTTTTTTCAAGTACAGGGTATTTAAGGATATCAAGTCAACGACGGTGGTTCTAAACTGCAATGTTTCAAAAATACAGATTGTGTATTGCAATTTGTTGCCACAGTCCGTCGACTTGATATCCCTAAAATCGTGTTTTTAGAAACAACGAATATAGGTTACCCCGCGGATAAAGGTGAAGTAGCGTTAACAGTGCCTGATTATTTTTTATTTGCCTGATTATACTCTGCTAAAAAGTACATGGTACCGGAAATGGGCAGAGTCAAAAATAGCAACGCAAATTCCTAATACTAGTTATTGTGTTGTAATTGGGATAAATTACATGTCTGCTAGGGGACTGACCTGCAATGAATTAGGAGGGGCTTTGTGAAGTATTATTATCATGGTATATGCATAATACATTACATAAATGTCTGTTGTCTATTTTTCTACCAAAGGCTTCAAGCTTAATGACTATCACAAAATTCCAAAATCTTTACATGTTTCAAATTCTAAAATCATCTTTCTATTTGAAATGATCTCCTTAGCAGAGGTTAACACTGCAGTACCACAATATGTAGATAGGGGGCAATGTAGTCCCCATCTCACCTGGCCACCATTATCAACAGAAAATATTCTCTTCACTCCTAAAGAACAAGGTAGAATAAAGTAAGGTGTTAGGTTAGAAGTGACTCAGTTCAAAGACACCAAGCTATGAATGAGTGACACCAGCTATAAATGATTGACATGTAAGGGCTATTCCATGTAAAAAGTGGGGATGTAGAGTCATTTTTTTCCTGTCACTGACATTTTTAAAATCATTTTTCTCCGATCTCGCGAATGCAGTAGTTTTCTTTTCTATTTTTGTTTAGTCAATTCATCCTCCCAAATATTCCTCCCAATGCAATTATTTCACCCTCAATACATGTGGTATGTCATCGAATTTTACATTTTGTAATCTCCTTTGTGTTACAGCTAGGATCTTCAAATTTTCAACTTAATTCCACCCATTTTAATGGAATAGCCTTTCTTAAGCATAAAGAGTGAAATTGTTAGTTTTGCATAAAACTTTGTCAAAGCATAGAATCATGATGGACCATTTTTCCCCAGGATCAGCTGAGCTTCACATCTAATATTTTTCACAACCGAACAAGTCTCTCACTTTAAGTGACCAAGATTATTTACATGTACCTTAAGTACTAGAGGACCAGAAATTAAGCAACAAGGAGGTTAAAGAACCTTGGCAGCGCAGATGTCGAGTAAATGCGGTGTTGAATGGGGGTGTAATGCTAGCTCACCTTTATCCGTGGAGCAACCTATATCCGTTGTTTTAAAAGCAGGTTGCTTATGGATATTAAGTCGATGGACAATGGTTTCAAGTTGCAGTGTTTTCAAAATACAGCATTTTGAAAACAACGGATATAGGTTACCCCGCGGATAAAGGTTAACGAGCATTACTGGCAGTGCTCTTTGCTAATTTCAGAAAAGTTACCTCTACATATCTGATGAGCAGGCTGGGTTTGCTTTATGCTAAATTCGGGCACCAATTAAACAAACCAACAAACCTTCACTTTTCACTTTTTACTTTCACTTATTCCTTGTAACATGTGGTCATAATGTATAGACTTTGAAACAAAATACATTCAGTATCTGACAACTTTTTCTTCTTTTCTCATCAAGCACAGCAAGCATGACCTTGCTTACAACTATCTCCTGACCATGGTGTGAAGAAGGTCGGTTTGTACTGTAAGATTGCTAAGCCCATCTCCTACACAGGGACATAAAATGCCAAAACGGCCTGTCTGGATGTACCCTGCTTTCCCAACTGTCACTCTTAGTTCCTGTGGGCGTTGCCACAAACCAGCTATCAGAGAATAGCCTTTCAGTTTCAAAAGGGATCTCGCATATACATAAGGGCAAGCTCATTAATATCTATAAGCAGGGCGGTCAGGAACTAAGGATGACGGTTGAGAAAGCAGAATACATCGAGTTTTGCCATTGGAGGTCCCTGGGTAGAAGGATGATACGGAATTTCAGGTAAAGATTTGTACTGGAAGATTGCTAAGCCCACCTCCACACTGCCTGATGTACCACAGGAACCAGAGAGCGGAAATCTCGTGGGGCTCCGACGTCACGTTGATGTGCACAAACATGTCCGCAAATCTCCGCACAGAGCTGGAATTGCAGGCAAAAAACCGGCTTTTATCAAAAACAGATTTCATTTTCTTAAGAAACATCACTTTGCTATTTGTCACCAGAACACTTTTAATGATGTCTAGCTGTAAACAGAAAGAAAGAAAGACAATTCAGTCATTTTGTGCTGCAAAGACTTTTTAATGTGAATAAACCACAAACCACTATCTATTAAGAAATGCACTGGACATACATTTATGTTCATTTATATATTGTTTCCTTGGTTTGTTTATCGTTTAGTTTATCTTATTTCTTTGTTATGCTATTGTGTGTATGTTGTTTGTACAGGGCACACCTGAAAAGCAGTACCCAAAGTACTGAGTGTGTCCACCCTGTATAAAGAAAACAGAAATAAATAAATAAACTGCAAAGTTTTAGATAACAATTGGGGTGGGACATTGAGGGTATGGAGTCTTACTCACCATTTAATGCATTGTATACTTAAAGATATAACTACTTCAGTATGTTTTTGTTTGGCTTACCTTGTCCATACCAGTTTATCAAACACATCTTTCATGGTTATTCTGTCCCATTCTTTAGCATGCAGAGCCTGCCACGGTGCCTCGACTGGGATCTGGGGACATAGGGATAAATTGAGGAGTGAGTGAGAGAGTGAGTGAATAAATGAGTGAATAAATGAGTGAGTGAGTGAGAGAGTGAGTGAATAAATGAGTGAATAAATGAGTGAGTGAGTGAGAGAGTGAGTGAATAAATGAGTGAGTGAGTGAGTGAGTGAGTGAGTACGGGAGTGAGTAAATGAGTGAGTGAGTGAGTGAGTGAGTAGGGGAGTGAGTAAATGAGTGAGTGAGTGAGTGAGTGAGTAGGAGAGTGAGTAAATGAGTGAGTAAGTGAGTGAGTGAATGAGTGAGTGAGTGAGTGAGTGAGTGAGAGTGCGTGAGTGAGAGTGCGTGAGTAAGAGAGCAAATGAGTGAGTAATTGATTGAATAAATTAATGCTATTAACCCCCTGGTTTAACTTACAGTGCTGTGCAGACTACAAAATGACTCCCCTCTTTACTGTCTTGCCCACCCTTTTACTGGCAATGACTCACAAGTACACTTAAGAAGACACTGACCTCAGCCCCCATCCTGTCCATGGTCCTGAACAGATGTTGTAGGTCCAGTAGACATACGGGATTGGTCACTGCAACCTGTTCTGAGTCAACTGTGAACTTCTTACCCTGAAATTGTTAATAAAACTTGGATTCAGTTGCATGTTGAGCTATTTTGTGCACACATGCAATATGTAATACCTATATTTATAGTGTTTTTTTTTCATTTGTTGCTTTATTCAACACTATTAATTTCTTGAGAAGGACATGTGCTTGTTCCATCGGCACTTTCACTTGCCCAGGACAATATTGGGCTAGTAGCCTTGTCCAACCCTGGAGGTAATGATAATAATCATCTGGTGTATTTTGCAAGCCAGTAGGTACCCAAATTATGAGTAATGAGGCTGTTTACGTGGTCGAGGCACCTCCTCGAGCACGGGACCCCCGTTTTACGTCCCTCCCGGAAAACGATTTCGTGAAAAGCTTCGTGAGGCTACAGCAATCCAAACGTCCTTGGTTGGGGGACTCCCATCCAAGAACTGTCCAGACCCCACGTTGCTTAACTTCTGAGATCGCGGGATCGGGAGTACCAACGCTCCACGCGGCCGTAGCTTATTGATGTCTCAGAAAATCTCACCTTTCTCCAGACAGCGGAGGTGCCCTCTGTGTTGACCTTGTACATCTGTATTCCCAGGTCTTTCACTAGTTTCAGCATGTGGTTCTGGGTGGGACCGATGTAGGCTCCACCCACATCAACATACCCAAACCCTGGGCCCTGCAGTTCAACAGGAACCAGACAGAGGGGGTAAGATTAAACAGTTAACCTTAACCGTACATCTCCGTACATCAGTCTGTATTCCCAGCTCCTACCAAGGACGTTCTATCAGAAGGCTTCTGAGTGATAGAACGTCCTTGTACCAATGTAGGCTTCGCCCACATCAACATAACCAAACCCTGGGCCCTGCAGTTCAACAGGAAGCAGACAGAGGGGGTAAGATTACATTAAACATTGTTGTGGGGACTGGGATTATATAGCAAGGTGTCTCAGGGTAATCTCCAGAGCTGGCCAAGGAGTACAGCTGGCAAAAGTGAGTCATCACGCCAGTAGCCAAATGCACTCCTAGGCCGGCTTCACTCCTCTGGCAGCTTTCGATATATGTACTATCTTATGCTACTGTAGGATCTGCTTGGAGATTAGGGTGAGGGTTAAGTTTTAAAATGTGGCATTGAAAAATACAGATTTCTTTCAACAACCAACAAGGAATTCAAAGACTGTGCAACTTTTTTTTCCAAAGATGAATTACAACAACTCTAGAGTAAGAAAAAGATACAAACAACAAACATCAGAGCTAGAAGACCATAATACATACTCCTTTTGGTGGGGAGGCTGACAGAATGCATATAAGGAAAAAGTCACAATTTTCCCCACCAACCTTTGCTTGGAGAGTACATAATACGTAGCCATACCTTGATAGTGTGGGTGCGTCCGCCAACGCGATCCCGTGCTTCCAACACAATGGCTTCCACACCATGCTCGTTCAAGACTTTTGCAGCGCTGAGGCCTTAAGAATGACACATACAATTTATCTTAAATCATCAATCATTAATATCAATGATGTGTGCATATTTGTGATATAGATCATGAAAGTGAATAAAAGTGGCCACTATGGACAGGTGGCCCCTCTGTAGAGGTGGCCCCTAATACAGGTTTGACTGTAAAAAACTTTCTCTGCAAGAACATGTTTTGCCACTTCCACGGAAGCAGAGCATCCTCTATAAATCATAATCCACCTCTTGGGAGGGAGTTCCACACTGAGAGCTTCTTTTCTAGAACTACATCGTTATGAAATATTAGCTTCTACGGGCTTGCTTCCCTGTGGGGTACAATCTGAAACTTTTCAAGGGTTAACAGACATCTTTCTTCTCAATACAGTATTATAACCCAAAACGCTTGAGTGGCTCCATGAGCCTTGTTTTGCGGTGAATTCTAAGTAAATAATTTTAAAAAAGCCCACTGTTAACCTTTAATACACATCTATCACCCTGCATACAAAATGAATAGTCCCCTTTCTGAAAGCTTTTCCAGGTTTCATCTCACATGACCTGTTTAAGTTTGAATGTAAACAAGATTAGAATTCCTAACATGTACATGTGGTCTTTTTGTTAGAACTTTGCTTCTTAGCTTCACACAGATGCTACTTTATTTGAGTTGTTGAGTTTGTAGCATGATAAAAATCAAGATGTGGTGGTTTTGAAACAATAGTAACATCACAATAGAAATGTTTGCTGGTGCCTGTGACCATCAGAGCGTTGATATTGTTTACACAATCTCTCCCTGGCTGGGGTTAATGACCCTCTCTGCACTTTGTCACGCCGCTAGGAGTGCGATTTAGTTAATCTCCAAGCAGATCCTATGGTAGCATAACATAGTGTGAAAACCTGCCAGAGGAGTGAAGCCTGGGTCGGCTTCACTTCTCTGGCAGCTTTTGGTTCTATCTTATGCTACCATAGGATCTGCTTGGAGATTACGATACAGTCAGGCACAAGTGACTATGAAAACTGTAAAAGAATTTTCTAAAGCAATTAATGACAGAATGGCTAGAACTATAGGGGGAGGCTACCAAGGCCATGTCTGTATTCTACATCTTGATAGCAGCCCTGAGTACTTTAACGGCCCCTTGGCATTCTGTAAATGCAGAAACTTTCACGTTGGTTTAATGTTCGTGGTTTTCGCAGTGGCTGTCTCACCGCAAACTTAAAACCACCGCGAATATTTTTCCATGGCAGCTGTAAGAGACCAAAGTGCATGGTGCTACAGCGAATTTAAAACCAGCGCGAAAAGTCGTTTTTCCCGCTAACGCTAATTAAATCCCCGCAAACGTAAATGCATTTACAGTAACACACCAGCCAGGTCAGCTGGATAAACAAACCTTTGCTCCCAAATTACTGTGACTCAGACACAACAAAAGTATTCATATGACTACTATGTGAGCTGAAGTTTAAACAGAGTGACTTTTGGCATAGAAGCAAACGCTAATGTACTATTTTTACTATTGTCGGTCAGTCTAGCACTATAACGTTACAAACTATGATAATGCTATAGGGAGGAGAAGCTTTGAAAAAGAAAATGAATACATTTTCAATGGAAGATTTTATTACCCCATGTCTTACAAGTAATGTTATAGTGTTCAATCTATGCAAACAACAAGCACGGTAGGGTATCGAAAAATTGGTTTTCAGAAGAAAAAAATTTGGAAAATTCAAACCTGAAAAAAGAAAGAGCTTTCATTTGCGATTACGTAACCTACATTTACGTCAACAATTTCTTGACATTCATGAATGAACAGCAAAATCATAACGTTACTGATATTTTTGGTTCTTGACATTTAGGAACGCTTACAAAATGCTGGGCTTTCCACTTTCCTCATGCCAGCAACCCCACCCCCTCGTATTGCTGCAACAAGAAACCAAAACACTGACCTACTTCCATAAACCATGCAATTTCCTCGAAGAAGAATATTTTCTTACCGCTCAAACCTGCTCCGACGATCAGAACCTGCGTTTTTGTTCCCCCTGTCGCCATTTTCCACCCGTACGAAGGATTTTGGGATGCTTGGAGCAAGGAGGTTGCTTGGAGAATGTAGAATAGCAGAAGATTGCTGCGACAGGTCCGGCGAACGTGTGATGTTGCCGTCGGCGGTAAGTGTGTGTGGTAAGCTGTGTAGGGTCAAGGCGGGGCAAAGGTGAAACAGTCGGGACCGTTCGTTTTTGGTACCCAGCTCTCTCCGAAACATTATGATTGCGTTTTCTCAGGAAAAATCGCTAGGTGGCAGTTTTGAAGCGTATCACATTTCACACGTTCTCGATAGAATTGAGCACTTGCGTGGCGCCCTGTCACCGATATTGTGCCCTTGGGAAAGGCACTTAACACGACTTTCCTCACTTCACTCAAGTGAAAAATGCAAGTTGAAGTTGGTTGCCTCAGAATAAGAAGAAAGAAGCACTTGTACTTGCACTACTAAGGTCACATGACTTAATTTCATGGATGATTTCCACGCGAGCATTCATTTTCGCTTGTTCCAAAAAAAAAGAAGAAAAAAAGTATGGTTTCTTTAAGAACTAGAGTTCGGCGACCTCATACCTCCATAAAATATTTACAGCTTTTATTGATTTAATGCAAATGACTTACACATTAACATGATTTATGCATAGTGTTGTTCATCATTGACTAACGTACAGTACACATGTCACAAGTATAAAATTTCCATCATTAATCAGTAAGCGGTTTTGCATTTTTGCATCAATTATGCAAATGGTATTCTCATTTGCATATTTGATATCTTCTGATTTTCCACCTATCATAATTTACATTTATTACATTTATTGAAGTCCAGTTAATGAAAACAACGGAATTATATAATGTCCTCATTTTTTATGCAAATTAAGTCCTACTTTGCATAACATGTATATCATTATAAGCATTATGTTAATTCGTCGACCCTTTCTGCAGTTATCCTCTTTGGAATGTGTTGACAAAAACGCCCCTGCAGTTCTAACATTAAATGTTAGGGGGCTGAAACTTGCTCCACTTTGTCATGACACTGATAGCTATCTACCACCCAAATTTCAAGACCATATCATGTCTGGGACAAGCGATACATTGAAAAAACTGCTATGATAGAATATTATCACTAGTTATGCAAATGTACTCCTATTTTAAATAATTTGTATCTTATCTTGTACAACATTGTCTAAGGTACCTAAATACCAAAAATCATGAAAATCCGTTGTTCCCGTCTTGAGTTATCGTCTTCAGATTAGTTTCTGACAAAAATGCCCCTGCTATCCCAAAACTAGCCGCTAGGTGGCCCAAACTTATGTCAGTTATTTCTTAGCACAAGAGCTCTCTAATACTAAAAAATCGTGACCATAGCGTGTTCAGAACACGAGATAGCAAAACCAAAATTTGCGCTGCAGTACCAAGGGAAGCCGCTAGGGGACCCAAAATCTAATCATTTCCAGCCTTCATCACACCCCACCAACACACTAAGTATGAGACCAATCCACCCAGCCGTTCTTGAGTTATCTTGTTTACACACAAACACACACACAGACAAATAGACAAACGCTACTGAAAATATAACCTCCATGACATTTCATGGAGGTAATTACATAGAAAGTAGATGCCCTCATTTTAGACACATGAGTAGCACTGACAAGTTTATATTCCTCATGCGTTTTGACAAACCAACCATAGCTAAACCCATACAGTCCTACATTACCAAGAAGCGAGAAGAAGCCGAACCTCTGAATTAGACAAGATTTGTGATACTTTTTGACTTGTTGTGACATGTACTCAGCACGGTTGGGCAAAACTGTACAATAAGGGTCTTCATTCAATCAAAAGGCTAAAATTGACACCACAG